>NC_056725.1:490718189-490840689 GCF_019279795.1 Protopterus annectens | reverse complement strand
CAAAGCAAAAGCCCCATCCAACCCAGAAAAGCTGAATGCATCTGTTGATTTTATCCTTCTTTAATATACCTGTTGACTCGACAAGCCCACTGGTCTCAACTGTCCCATACTAGGTGCAAGCTGAGAACACTGGTTAAGTGACTCATTCAGATTCACAAAGTAGGCAAATAAAGGAATCAACCTTTGAATCCTGGGCACAGAAAGCAGTTCATTCGTAGCACACAGCTTTAATCTTCTGTGTTAATTGCAGAAACATTTCTATTTATTTATTTTTATTTGTTAGTTAACTGGATAAGTGGACTGGTTTGGGAACCCTTTCATTCATAACCTAAAGCAATCAGACAAATACAAAGTATGACATTAAGACATAGGGCCAAATCAAATAAAGTCTACACTAAGTGTACACTAAGGGGGGAATTTAATGAAGCCTACACAGTCTTTTTTACTGTGTAGGCATTGTGCCACGCTGCTTACATGAAAGCAAGCATGTTTTATATTCAGTAAACACTGGTGGGTGGTGCGCATGCACATGCCAACACGGGAAGTTCTGTGGCATGAAATCATCTCATAAGCAGGTGAATCTCATGCAAATGAAGCAGGAAGACTGATCCAGCAAGCAGATAGGCAGCTGAGCAGACCCTGAGTCAGTGCCCATAGTGTACATGGAAAATTCCATGTACAGGAATGGAGACAGAAAAAAGGGGCTGTAAAAATGTAGATAGATGGACATAGATGGCATACCACATACAGATATGAGTGAAAATATCCTCCATGTGTCTGAAACATTAAAGGAAATAAGTCAAATTAAATTAATTTTTTTTCAATAATCTGGGCATGTTTGCACAGTCACTCCACAGTGTACAAATATGCTTTATAACTAAATAAATAAATAAAGAAAATTGGAAAAAACAAAATTAATATTATGTGACAGAAATGTATTACAGGACCCTGCATGGAGTATCTGCAATGGTGCATTGCTGCTGTTGCTAACATTTTAGGTCTTTTAAACGTGTAGTTTCCAGGCTGTGAGCATGGATCCCTATGCAAATGAGGTGGAGTTACTGAATAGCATAAAGGGGTAATCATGTCTGTATATCTGCTCCATGTAGGCAGAGCTATGTTGGTGTTTACAGAAAAGGTAGCTGACATGAGGGGAGGGTGTGTCCAATAACTTCTAAGCTGACCGTGTGCTTTCAGGGGTGTGTGTGCACTAACTTCTATGCTTTGCTTCATTAAGGGACATGTGTTTCATCATGTTTGCATAGTGCTCTGCCATGCTGAGTGTGTCCTTTCAGGGGGGCTGTGTACACTGACTGTTAAACTTTGTTTACCTATGGGGTGTGTGTTTGAGCAGCGCACCTCAGTGCTAAGTGTATCTAAAATCCAAGGACATATTAATTAGTTTTGACCCCGTTTAACTTAAACTACGGCCATTAAATGATGTTAATGATATACTAGGGAGGTGAAATGCATCATAGGTAGCCAATCACACAGTCAGCACCTACAGCAGAGCACTATAAAATGTGCATAGACCCTACAATCTGATTTCCCCCCATACTCTGTACCATTGGAATACAGACTTGGGAATTTTAACTGAAAGAATGCTAGGGGCTGCTGCAAGTCTGCTACATCTGTATGTGTTAGATGCTGAGGTCAGTGCTGATGCTGCTGCTGACAATAGGCCTAGGCAGAGAAGGAGAAAAGCATTCAGGTCCAGGGTAACCTTCCAGGAGCTACATGAGCTGGAGACTATAGAGCACTACAGGGTGGACAGGGGCATACTACAAGAACTCACTGAGCTCTGCTGCCCTCAACTCATACCCAGAGCCAACAGAGGGGAACCCATCCCAGTGGAAACAAAGGTATGTGTAGCTCTTAGGATACTAGCAACAGGTACCTTCCAAAGACCATCTGGGGACAAGATGGGGGTCTCACAGACATCAGCATCCAGGGTACTCCACCAGTTTCTGGATGCCATGCTACCACATGCCAGTGAGCACATTTCATTTCCCCTCACCCCTGAGGCAAGGGCCAGCAATATGCAACACTTCTACTGTGTAGCACACTACCCTGAGGTACTGGGTGCCATAGATTGCACTCATGTACACATCAAGTCACCATCCAGTGAGGAGGGTAGAATCTATGTCAACCACAAGGGGTACCGCTCCATCAACTGCCAGGTCATGTGCAATGCCCAGGGCATTATGAAAGTGCATGCTGTCAGCCCTGACAGTTATCGCAACTTACATATCTGGCACTCATCACAGCTGTACCAGATGCTTGCTAGGGGGGAAATCCCACATGGCCATTTACTGGGGGATACTGGCTATGCACTGCAACCATGGATGATGACACCCATCAGAAATGCAAACACACCCATGGAAGAATGCCATAATGAGGCACACGCACAAACTAGGAACATCATAGAGCATGTGTTTGGGCTTTTGATTCATGGTTTTGGTGCCTTCATATATATGTTGGAGCCCTGCAGTACACTCCAGTTACATGTGCACAGACATTCTCAGTATGTGCCATGCTACACAATATGATCCTGTGGAAACAGCTGCAGCAGGATCAGCAAAGGGAAGGGATACATAGCACCCCAACAGTGCCTAGGTCACCATAGCCACACTCTCAGGAAGACTCGTAGGAGGAACCGCCTGATGATGACCCTGTAGGCAGACATAGGTGTGCATAGTACACCCTGGTTTTAGCAAAGAGACAACGCATAGCACATTCACTGACAACCTAGGACCCTAGGGACTGACACCTTACTCCGACTCACATACATATAGTAAAAATGTTGATGCCAGGCAACCCACACTACCTGTACCTATCCACATATTGGCTGTATACTGCTTGCCTCATACAGAGTCAGCCCTGCACTTCAGTTCTGTCAACTGCTGCATTCGCAAAGTAAGTCTCTAACCTACACACTACTTGTCAGGATTAATATAATATGGTATCATATGTGTGGATCTGCTGCATTTATGCAAGGAAATATAGTGGGCTATTTGGACAGCTGTAACATCCACATGGGACTACAGATACCCAGCCCAATAGTATGTGTCCCCTAATAATTACTAGGCCTCATGGTTGGAATATTCACTACATCAGTGAAGGGAGTTGTTAAACAGTGGGGTCACATGATATTTGAACTACTGTCTATCCCAGTAGATCATGTGCTGCTGTTCCCCCACCCCCAACACAGCAATGTTCCCATATAACTGCTTTAACAGTAAATTAGCAATGGTATATCAGCAGACCAGGCAATCTCAGGGCTGTAATATATTATTGTAACACGCTGTATGTTCCATGTAAAGCAGAAATAACAATGTACATATTTATGCTGTTGAATGTGTGATGAATGACTCATCTCTGTCTGGCAGCCTGTGTGGTTCAGTGGATTAGGGAAGTTAGTATGGGTGATAGTGTTGATGGTTCTAATATGGAAGTATGCACATCTTTGGCATGTGAAGTATTATTATGCCAGCGTTTTCACATACTGTCATTCTGTGTGTGGTGTAACATGATGAACCTCAGTCACATATTAAGTACAACAGACAGCTGGGGAATGTCATGGACATTTTGAGTGACGTGCAGTATTGCAGAAACAGGGACAGATGTCATTGTCTGTAACCTCTTGGTGCAAGAAATCTGGGCAAAGCCCAACAAATGGGATGGACAAAGGCCCACAAATAGGTGCATAATTTAAATACTGCTCTTATAAACTTAAAACGTTGCTAGAATAACAAGGTTTGTTTCAACAGACATTTTCTCTGAAGTATTTGAAGTCAGAAACTCAAATGTATGTCATTATTTAGTGACTTCAATCCTCAGTTCATCCAAGTGATTTGTCAGAAAACCACAAATTTTATGAGGAACAGACCAAAATTATGAGCCAAAACACTGGACATTCTGCAAAACTATGGACAGTTGAGAGGTATGGTCTGTAACACACAAAATCTTGCCCTGGAGTACAGGTAGGTATGGTTAGGAGTCACTTTATAAGTACTGACAGTGCCACTGGGCATGCCCAAACACAGTTAAAATGAGTGTAATTCTGTTGCCCTATATTCAGAATGATCTGTTATGTATAGATATGTCTATACATACAGACATATATGTATAGATATCCATCTGTCACTATATCTCTGTCACATACATAGTATATCTATTGGTATGTAGTGTCAAATAGATATATACCAATATATATAGTTATATATATCACAGTGATAAGTAGACTCTCCCCATATATCTACATAACACATATACATATCATACACGCACACACACACACACACACACACACACACACACACACACACACACACACACACACACACACACACCTACATTTGTGTATACATTCCTGTTAATCACATAAATATGTGTGTGGATGTCTGTATTGTCCTACATACTACAATAATGGTGAGTAAATCTGCACTATCACACAGCCATATGTTTGCTCAAAAGATCCAAACTAAGGGCACAACAGTACATAATCCACTTACCTACATACCCCTGTGCCTGCTGGATGTCATCACATAGAGAGACGCAGGTGAGCAAGTGGTGTAATATCAATGCACACATGGACAGGACACATTGTTCCTTCCCACAGGTTTTCCTATCTGACTACAAGCAGCTACATATGGCCATACTGGTAACCGTACACACATAGCTAGGATAACAGTTATCCCACTGTTGGGATACTAGATGCAGATAACAGTATGAAGCAATATCACTCTGCAGGCCACAGATGCTGTTCAACACAAGCCTAGTTTGTGTAATCCACAAGTACTGTGCCTGCAATCACATATACAACAGATTCAACCTGTGGTGTGTGTGATAAGTACTGTGATCTATAGTAAATAAGACTAGATAGATAGAGGTTCTAATCTCACTCCAGGCTACTTTGTGTGTGTGTGTGTGTGTGTGTGTGTGTGTGTGTGTGTGTGTGTGTGTGTGTGTGTGTGTGTGTGTGTGTGTGTGTGCGTGTGTTTGTGTGTGTGTGTGTGTGTGTGTGTGTGTGTGTGTGTGTCACCCTTCAATGGTTATGAACTTTTTGGCCCTGTATCTTGCTGCTTGCCTCGAAGCTGCTGTCTTCTACAAAGCTTGATGATGTCATCCACCTTAAGATTAACAGCTGACAGTCCTTTGTTAGAGTTAAGCTGTGGTATGTGCAATAAGTACTGTGATCTGTAATGGATAAGCCTAAATAGATAAGGGTTTTATTCTTACTCCAGGCTACATTGTGCACATCTGTGTGTGTATCCCCTCATGGGCTAGCCACCTGCAATACTTGTGAACTTTGTTTTGGCCCTGTAACTTGCTGATGGCCTCCAAACCGCCATCTTCTACAAGGCATGATGATGTCATCTACCCTAAGACTACCAGTACTAGCCTTAAGCCATGGTGCTTGCAGTAAGTACTGCGATCTATAGTGAATAAGAATATAGGTAGGGGGGGGTTCTACTCTCACTCCAAGCTACTTAGTGTGTGTGTGTGTGTGTGTGTGTGTGTGTGTGTGTGTGTGTGTGTGTGTGTCTATGTCCATATGACATAAATGTGATCACCTAGGTGACATATCAATTGGTAGAGTTTTGTAGTGCTTTATTTGTAGAGGGTGAATATGTCCTAAACTGATAGTACTGGCAGACATGAGGTGTGTTGCATGCAACATGTACTGTGATCTGTAGTGTGTGTACCATTACATAGGTAAGTGTTCTCATCTACATACAGCCAACTAGCACTATGTGTGTGCCTTAGCATGTCCTGTGCACAGTGATTGGAAGTGGCACTAGCCTCAATGTAGCAGTGCTTGTGTGTGAGCCTGTTAGAGCATTTTACATCATGTTAATGAACCATAGAACATTTGAACTTAACTAGCATAATAGCCATACAGCCCACACAATCATAGACATCTTTATACCCGTAGTTACAGGATCAGCACATATTGTCCCAGTGCAAGAGGGACACAGGCAGATGCCATGTGTTGAGATGATGGCCTCCCAGCCAGTCATACAGATAGCATGTGTTGAGGTGCACTGAGGTGCTCTGTGTGCCATTAGGCAGGGTTCTGTTCAAGGGTGTGTTTATGTCTGCTATACAAATCTCTCCAACAAGCATGTCGTAATAACGTCACATACTAGTTTTATGTCCTTACAGTGAGTTATCCATCCACTATGCCAACTGCAGATATGCAGCATATGCAATCAATTGGGGTCACACATTGCCCTGTATGCAAGGCACAGATTACCTCTAAGTAGTCTGTATGCTGGGGATGACAATGACACTCATTGCAAATGATCCCCAATGAACACATACTGAAGATGTGAAGTGTCCTTGTGAGGGACCATACTGTTGTGTGCAATTGTCAGTACTGATTGGAAAGGTACAGCAACAAATGGCCATTGCCAGATACTGGTATGCTGAGGGTAGAGTACATGGAGGTTAGCAGTATGTCACTTACTGGTGACTGTGGCCTCAGCATACAACTGTAGAGACATGTTGATCTCAGGCACATTAGCTGTAAATCTGTGTGGCCAGGTCTGTGTGCCCAGTTCATTACATGTTGCGACTGATGTGCTACTTACCAGGTACATAGGTCTAACTGATGGAAATGATACTACATATATATTTGCATGGAGTTTATTGCCATTAGCACATCAACAGGCATGTGTTCACAACACCTTCTTGCAGGATAGTGACATACAATGGAGAATCTATGAGTGCTTGCAATTTGCAGGCGTCAGCCAACATTGTTAGCCACAGTCAGTCAGTCTGTAAGTAGTTTTGTGCATTGCGGTCAAATGAATTCCAAGCAGTAGAAGACCCAGGACTGCACCTTGGTGAGCACTGCTGCTTACAGATCAGCTCTTGGAGGCGGATTCCCCTATGTTGTGTATGTGTGCCATCAATGGGCCATTTAGTGACCCCTAAGATGACAGTATCATAGATGCCTAAGTGGGTGCTTTGTAAATGTTACCATAGCGGGGAATATAGTCAGATGGCTTGCCTCAGTCTGGGGGTTGTACTCCCTGATGGACCCTCACCCAACTCCTTGGTGACTCCCTCAGACATGTCCACCACGTGTAACAGTCATGCTCCCCTGTCATACATCCAAACTGTGTACAGTCCACTGTGTGTGGATCATATATATGTGCAGTGATAAGCTCCATGATGATTGCCCCTATGGGCATACGTATATGGATAAGAAGACAAAGAGATGCATAGTTCTGTTGTTCAGTGGATGCACCACCTCTGTGCAAGGGTGTAACAGTTGCTGTTGTCCATCCACTGGTGTACAGCCAGTGATGTCTGTATGATTGCAAGGGTTGCCCAATGGTGTTAGTAATTTCTGTCTGATCACATGTGGGATACATCCTGGTATGTTTGCATGTGCAGTAGATGCTGTGTATCTTCCATGTGCCATAGTTGCCACACTTTCCTGTTCAATGTCCCTACCCTCTGACAGTCCAATATCTTTGGCCTCTGGGGACTGGGTATGTGTGGGCATACTGACTGTGTGCAGTGACAATGGAGGCAGAAGAGGGATGTCTACCTCTGTGACAGATTCAGCCCCAGACAACCCCATCTGTGCCTCACTGAGGCCACCATCATCATCAGTGTCCAAAGAGACACTGACATCAGGTTGGGTAGGAGACAGACACCAACCCCCTTGTCACTTGTGATAAGAAAGCAAAAAGTGAATACCTACACTATTGTGTACGAAAAATCCACCAATACTCATAATAACGGAGACCCACAACTGGATTAGTGGTAATTTTTCTTTTCCACTTTCATCCAAAAAAAGACTTCCTCAGAACAAAATACACATTCAACTCAAGACCTTTATAACAATTACTTCAAGTAAATCAAGTAAAACTTGACCAGTCAACTTTACCTTCTAGTTAATCAATATGAAGCTATACTTAATAAAACAATACATAAAACCCAGTACACCTGTCTTAACAAATATATTGAAATACTTGTTTCACTGCCTAATTTATTTTCCTTTCAACCTTTTGTTTTTTAAAAGGCATTTTAGAATAATTACCTCATTTAAATCAGGAGGCTTATCTGCTCTTAACTGTCACTACCAAAGTGTTTGTCTTTGTTCAACTATACTCCTGTGATTACCCCCTCTAAGATCCTTAGGTACCTGTTTCAGAATGGAAAATAAAAACATTCTATTCTGTTTACACACAAAATTATGTTTAAATAGGGCATTATTCTGGCTCTTAACTTTAATAGAATATAAATATTCCTTAACAAAACAGTGTCATGCTTTCCAGGAGCAGGACCACAGACTTGGCCAATACCTGACAAACCTTGAAATGTTGAGGGTGAGGTAATGTCAGTACCACCTCATGTTGCAGCACAAGTTAATACATCCATATATCTCACATTTACAATAGCTACTGTGTTACTTTTTGCATTGGTCACATTCTGAGTATGAGAGTACAACTGAGGTTAAACCCTCCCCCCAAAGAACAAAGACCTGAGACCCACCTAAAAGTATGCACAGCCTGACACACCAACTGCTACAGTATTACAATGCTAATCACAGTAAGTCTGCCTGCATGCTCCTTTGCTGTGGAAACTGTGGCACCAGCCTCCATGATGTATGGTGTGATGGATGCCTGGAAGTTGTTGTGTGTGCCTAAGTTTGCCAGGAATTCTTCAGTGGCCAAGAGTGGTTGTTCTGCTGCAAGCCCTCCACAAATGATGGCATGATCCCTGGCTGCATCTGCTACTCTTCATCATGAAGCATTGATCATGTCTGTTGCACGGTGTCAAATCTGCTCATATGTCCTGTCTTGATGGCCCATGCCATTCACATTACAAACAAGGTCTTCTCACAGTGCTGTTCCCTGTTTTGCATCCCCATGGACAGTAGGGTGTGATGATGTTGCCTTAGTCCTTACAGTATAATTTTATTTTCCGTATCCGAGAAGGGTGCATGACATCTAGGGTACATGATTCCTGAAAGACAACAAAAGGGGAACACATTATAGGATCACATACATGGAAGTACACTATGTAGAGATACAGCAAGGACAGAATGGATGGCACTATTCACTGCTTGCTCGCACATGTCATACTCCACAGTGTGCAAACATACTAAGTGTGTGGATACAACTGAGATAGTAGCAATAGTAGGGTATTCCTGTGTGTGCCATGATAGATATGCTGCATGATCATACACCCAACACTCAAGTGTTAATGTGGTGTGTCCCCTATGGCAACCACCCGATAATGTGTCATAAGAACAGTGCCACACAAATAGCGCTATTACAACCACTATAAAGGTACAGTTCAATGAGTCCAGTGTGTCACAAAGACAAAAGACAATTCACCCTTGATGTATTGTACATCCTGTGTAGGTGTAAGACAGCAGGAGATCAATGACATGTCATTATCACAGGTCTAAGACAAACTTAATGCTCTAATCCCTATTCCCTGTAAGTCTATTTACCCATCTGCATCCTGTTGCACACAAAAGCAGGTACATATCTGATAGAGTGCAGTACTCCTCTGCTGATATGTGGTGACAGTAAAGTTTTCATAAAGGAGTGCTCTGTGTGAGGAAAGTGTCATACAGAATGGTTCCCCATAGCCAGCTGTTTGCCTTTTAAACATGCTTCTTATCAGTGGGTGATTGCCTCTATACCAATATGTGGGTCTGAAATGCTAACTGCAGCCAACACAGCTGATTTGCACTATCATGAGCCAATGACATGCAACCACTGTACAATATACAAGGCCTTCATGTAGATTAGGGCACCTTTCTGATATGTTGTGCTGGACATTAGTGGGGTGAGGAGACATCATTGCAGAGGGTAGGTCTGTAGCAGACACCTTTACATAGAGATGTATGTGTGTTACTGGCTGCAGCTTCTGCTGCATGTAATAGACATAGGCAGAGAGTGTAAACACTTTGGAGGACAATAACCTGTAGGAGTAACTTGGGAGATGTGTCATCCTTGTTGTAGAGGCGGAGCTAGAGTGAGGCTACCCTTTCCACTCCAATTAAGGCATGTGTTTAAAGTAAGTATGTTAGGCAATGGTATCACTAACAGAGCACTAGACAACATGTTTGGTGTGTCCTTGAGTAAGATGGGGCATAAATATAAGAATATGTCCACCATTTGGGCAACTGCCAGGCCATGTGTTACAGTCTGGTAGCAATTTGCAGAGTGTATGAGGACAGGCCTTGTTACAAGTAGGGACTTCCGAAGTATATGTTAGCTGTGCAGCTGTGATAAGCTGCACAGTGACTTTGGAAGGATTTTGTGGTACACTCTGTTAGAGTGTGCTCAACAATATACTAAGGTTGAAAGTAACTTTGCTACAAATATGCAACATAAACAAGGTATAAGATAAAGCTTGCTTAAATGTAGAAATTGAGTTTAGCAATATGTGATTAGCATCCATACTAAATGACTGTGACTTGGAAAATAAGAAATCTGATGAATGGACATCTTTCTTTACAGACTTAAAAACAGGATGTATGCATTTCATTGTCAGTGAGAGCAAACATGTAAAATCTGCTTTTTAAAGACACTGTTACAATGTGTTTCCTTAAAAAACATGCTTTTCTGCACTTATCAGCATTTGCACAAGAACAGATGTTCTTATACAAATATCCAAATAGAATACTAAAGACAAAAACAGGATGTTCACACTGTCAGAAAAGCTGGCCTCTTATAAATTCAGTAAAAATGTGACAGGACATTGTTAAACAAGGAAGCTTAAAAATATTATTATTAAGTCAGCATTTGCATCAGCATCTGCAACAATCAGTATTGTTTCTACAGGATGAACTATTCTCTAAAATAGAATACCAAGAGGAAATGTATATGGGTGTGCATGACTAAAATTGCTTATAAAGATCTGTATTAATCCAATTATGTTAGGGGTATTGGTAGGGACACATTTGTCCCGAGGTAAATGTTATAACATCCATGCTGATTAAGAAGTAAAGTAGAACAATAACTAAAAGCTGTAACATTAGTACATGTGGTTTGTTATAAAAAGCTATTTGTTACTGTTCTGAGTTGGGTGCTGCAAAGTATATTATTTTATCAGTGTACATTATGCAAGCTTCTGTGTGCAACAAGACTGTAAATGCAACTATAACCAGACTTTGATTTAAGCAGAATCCAGCCAGCAAGACTGAGTGTCTTAAGGAGACTTCAAATCCATCACAGTAAGCAGCACTATATAATTTTTCAATGGCAAGCTAGCCTGCATTTGAACACAGAGGCAGTGGTAAGCCCTGCAGAGGGTCGCTTCAGTCAAATTGCAGTAACTAACATTTGTATGTATGTGTAATTTCTAAACAGAAGTATTCCAGTTTATGCAGCTTGCAGTAGTAAAGTTTTTCCAGACGTCTGAATCCAGATTGAGCCTGCAGTGCAGGAAAGTCACAGTGCCATAAATTCTCCAAGAAAAGGTAGATATCTACTTTGTACAGCAGTCCGCTGCCTGTTGTGCTTCACCAGATTCTCAAGTGACTTTGAAAAATTCCCAGCCATCTGCAACAACAGCCTGATCACCTGTTTTCTTGCTCACCGGTAAGACTTTTTTCTGTGTCACATTTTTAGTATGGATGCTATCAGACAGAATTCCAGCAAATGTAAGTCAAGTTTTACTCTTAATGTAACAGAACAACCAGATAAAATATGGAGTAAATTGCAATGTTGGTATACACAACACATTAGTAAGTGTAAAACCTTATTAGGGCAAGTTGACATACAGGCATTATGTAAGTGGACTGTAACATTTGATTGGTTTGATTGCAACAAAAAAATGAAATATATCATAGTAAATATTTATTGTGTGATTCAAGAGAAACTGCATTTTGTGTATTATGCCATAAAAAAGTATTGCATGATATTGCTAAAAAAATAGACTGTGAAGACAGATCTGTTCATGATACATAATTAACTAAGGGTAAAGAGTTTTCATTATATCCAGATGTAAAGCAGGTATGTCCTGTCAGTACATTAATCTCTGAATTACAACAGCAATCAAATCTTTTATTGACAGAGTCCCCTGTAGATCTTGCAACTCCCTTTAAAATTTATGTAGAAGCATGGAATGATACCACGGCTACACATACAGATGAGGACAGAAACAAAGCTTATGATACATTGACAGAAGAATTTAATAAAGTTTTAAAAGAAAAACAAAGTGAGTTTAAAAAGTTCAGAAATGACATCCAAGACCTCTGTCAAAAGTGCATAGGAGCCCTGCAGTCAATAGAGGAATCTAATAACAGGTATCATACCTCCCTTAAACAATTACATGTAGAAATGACAGACCTTAAACATCATCTGAAGGAAAAGGAAGAAGAATTAGATGAATTAACAGAGACTAACCTTTAAAATACTATTTTGATATCCCAGCTTAAGGAAGAGTTAAAAAACACAAAACCAGTCCAAATTATAGAACAGGGACAGGGAACCACTACAGATTTATATACACAGTCTAGGTTATTACAGAGTTTGCCACAGTGGAATGATAAAAAAGGCATATTTTATAACATGCTTGCATTTGAAGAATGGGTGGCATATACAGTAGGATCTGATATATGGACAGATGCATTACTTAGATGTTTCTGGATTTTCATTCCCAAATGTTTTAAAACTTTCATTCAATTAAAACAAGATGATTATCAGTTAAACACTAAACTATGACATATGACAGCTATTGTAATGGCATTTACACAAGGGCAGCCTCTCACAGCCAAATTATTAGATAATTTTAAAATTACTATCACAGATAAATTAATGGAACAAAGTGAACATTTTAGGCTTGCATTTCAAAGCATATATCAAAAAACAGACAGAGACATGGGAAAAAGAGAAATATAAAAACAGCTAATATATTGCTTCTTAGAACAAGTTAAAGGGATTCCAGGGGATATTAAATGCATCTATGAAGAAAATTTTGATACCCTCACTGATTTAGTACAAAAACTAATGAGGGGACAGACTATGGCCGATGATGGGACATTATACTCACACCATATCTTTGCATTTGAAGATAATAGTGAGCCATTTGAAGTAATTGGTGAGGTAAAAAACAGGGGAAGGCAAATGTGGTATGACCAACCACCAGCAGAAAGATCTGCATCAGCACCACCAGCTCCTGCCTCTATTTCTGTAGTATCAGGATCAAGCACAGGTAATGAGCAAAATACACCAACATGCTTCTTTTGTAAAAAATAGGACATGTTAAGCAAAATTGTGATCATTACAAAGCCTGGCACAAAAAGAAGGAAGAACAGGGGGTGTTTCCAAAAAGAGAGCAAAAATATTTACAAGAAAAGTCAGAAAAGCAGAATTATGTACAAAAAACTTACAATATTGGTAAAGACAGTTATAAGAACCATCAATATACAGGAAAAGGGGACGTATGCCCTGTAGATTTTCAAACAGTTTCACCTGCAAGTCTGAAACATTTGATAGAACAGGCAGAAGGAATAGCTAGGCAACAGTTAAAAAAAGAGATTGAAAAACCTAAATATGTAAATCATTCAGACACAGAGGAAGATGACAAGCAAAAACATGAGGTGTGTCATATTGCATTTAATAACAAAGGAGAGGATGAGTGGATTTCCTTACAATAGGGATGTGCCCCACCTACTCTGGTATCTTTCCTGACTACCTTTAAAAAGGGTTGAGATGGACGACCACTGATTGATATTTGGGTAGAGGGGTCACTGTGGAAAAATGTCTTAATAGACACAGGAGCATCAGTATCTGTCACAAACAGACACTTACCAGCAGATCCTATAAAAAAGGTTTGCATTTTAGCATTTAACGGCACCGGATGCTATGCAGTGAGTAGCCAAAATGTGGACATAAAGTTTAGTCAAGAGGGACAGACATGGAAGGGTGCATTTTTAATGCATCCATCTTGCTCAAATATCATTATTGGTATGGACATTTTAGGGCCTTTGGGCATAGTCATTGATTTACTTAAAGAAATTCTGTGGATGGGAGACAAACAACAAAGAGAGAAAGAGCAAAGTACAGGTTGCTATGCAATCTATCTACCAGACAAACCTGAAAAACCTACAGGCTATGTAAATACAGACATTGAGGATGTATGGAAGCATTTAGAACAGCAATTCTCAAATCTGTGGTCCAAGGATCCCAGTGATTGTGGGAAACTAGAAAGCCCAGTAGGGGTAGGAAGTGATCAGGACTATATATACCACCTTTTCAAAAACAATATCCTATTCCTAGGGAAGCAGAAGAACATATGGAAAAATGTATTGCAGAATGGGAAAAAGAAATACAAAAGGACAACAGTTCTACAAATTCACCAATCTGGCTAGTTAAGAAAAAAGATGGTAGTTATTGTCTTGTTATTGATTTACTGAAGGTCAATCAATATACTACTCCTAGAGCACATTTGATTCCAGGAGTCCCAGAGCTGGCTGCACATATTGAGCCACAAAGTAAGTGGTTTACAGTAATAGGTGTAGCAAATGGCTTTTTTGCAGTACCACTCAGGAAAAAAGATTGGCCAAGATTTGCCTTTACATTTAAAAATCAGCAATATGTCATGACAAGGTTACCACAAGGGTTTCAAAATAGTCCAGTTATTTTTCATCAGACAGTAGGATCCGTTCTACAACATGTGGAAAAGGATGATTCAGTAATACATTACATTGATGATATTTTAATTCAGTCATAAACACTAGAGGAGCATGTACTGCTTCTTAAGAGAGTTTTTCATACTCTACAGCAAGCAGGGTTTAAGGTTAAAAGTGAAAAAAATCAGTTTATGTCACAAGAAGTTAAGTTTCTAGGTACTATTATGAAACCAACAGGAAGGTCTCCTTGCCCTATACATGTACAAGGCATGTTACAAATGGAAAAGCCACTGACTATAGCAGACTTACATAAATTCATGGGAATCATGAATTACAATAGGGAATTTATAGAGGATTATGCAGCCATGGCTGCTCCCCTATACAAAATGTTAAAGGAACAAAAGAACTCCACCTTTTAGAGTGGGGATCTCATGAAGAGGAGGCATTTTCACAAATAAAAGTAAAACTAGCACAAGCTACAGAATTAATAACACCCACACCAAGGTTACTGTTTGTGCTACAAGCAGCAGCAGGGAAAAAAACACTGTCTGTGGCACTACTACAGGAATAGCCACATGGTAGCGACAACAGAATGGAAAGAAACATTACGCCCAGTCACTTTCTTTAGCAGGAAGATGACTCCAGTGGAACTGGGCTACCATCCATGTATACAGCAATTATTAGCCATTTACTGGGGTATTAAACAAACTGAATATTTGACCGTATTTTCCAGCATTATAGTACAAACACCACATCAAGCAGTAAAAGCTCTGATAGACAATTTTGAAATGAATAAAATTACAGATGGTATTAGTTAGGCAGTCTTTGCAAAATGGATGGCACTTTTTGGAATTAAAACTGTTACTATACAGACAGGGGACAAATACTATTTGTCAAACCACATGGGATATGAAGAAAAACAGCATAACTGTTTAGAAAAGATAATGTCACCTGATGTGCAATTTTTAGCATCTGATTTTGATCACTTTAAGCCATCCATCTTTGTGGATAGAGCACAATATTGGGACCAAGGCAGATACTGGACAGGATTTGCCATAGTTCCAGAGAATCAACAGCTGGGATCTCTTGAACTAA
Organism: Protopterus annectens; assembly: GCF_019279795.1. Classification (NCBI taxonomy): domain Eukaryota; kingdom Metazoa; phylum Chordata; order Ceratodontiformes; family Protopteridae; genus Protopterus; species Protopterus annectens. The sequence continues at coordinate 490,824,977 of NC_056725.1, read as the reverse complement.
TCAAGTTACCAGGGCGTATGTCAGCTCAAAGAGCTGAACTGGAGGCAGTACTGTATGTGCTAAAGTATTACAATCCTGTTAACATTTTTCAGATAGTGCTTACATAATAAATTCTTTAAGACTGCATATGGAAACCTGGGTAAGGCGAGGATTTGTGGATAGTTTAGGTAAACCATTACTGCATGCTGAAATATTAAAAGACATATATAAAGTTATAACAATGTCAAAGCAACAAGGACATTATAGCATCTTAAAAGTAAAAGCACATCAAAAGCCAACTAGTGAAACTTGCAGGTTAAATGTGTTAGCTGATACTTTGGCAAAACAAGCAGCACAAAATGGAAAATAACTTCCAGAATATGAATATGCCAGTGTAGTGTCTTTGGTGTCTTAAAAAGGTTAGATGAAGAGTCAATAGAAAAAAAACCTTGTAAATATACAAAAACAACAGGGCTTAAAAGAAGAAACTGATCAATGCAGATTAACAGGTATATCACCAAAGGAATACTATGCATGCACCACCTCCAAAGGGTTACAGTTGCCATATGTACCACTTCAGTTGGCATGCCAGTTGGTCAAGTTAAATCACCAAATACTGGGCCATATAGGAACTGATAAGTTATGGACAGTTGTAAAAGAAAAGTATTGGAACCCAAATTTAAAAAAGGACTGCAAACTGATTGTATAAGAATGTTTAATCTGTCTGCAGGTGAATGCTAAAAGCAAAAGGCCTCAGTTACATCGAGTACAGCCAGCGGATGGGCCATAGTATGCAGTTCAAATAGATTATGCAGGTCCATTACCAACAACAAAGGGAGATTACAGGTATCTACTAGTAGTAGTGGACATCTTTTCAAAATGGGTAGGAGCAATTCCTACCAAAACCATGACCTAAAGGCAACAGCAGAAGCCTTATGGAAAAATATTTTCTGTCATTGGGGATGGCCACAGGTCATTGAGTTAGACAATGGCCCACAGTTTATTAGTGATCTCACTAAACAAATGTGCAATTTGTTAGGCATACAGCAAAGGTTTCATGTACCATACCATCCACAATCTAATGGCATTGTAGAACATATGAATTGGACGTTAAAAGAATGTCTAAAAAGGCATGCTTGGAAAAGGGCACTACATGGGTACATCATCTGCCTGGTATTTTAATGGATATTCCATTAAATCCCATTTTCTATAGAATCATGGGTTTTCTAGAAATGTAATTTACTATTATGGATGTGTCGCTGATTAACTAGAGTAATGTATGAGTAAGCTTATCTTGCTATGTGGAATCTACTGTTTCTCATCCCTACCTTCTCTCTCTTGCCTCCTCAAGTTACCTGACCATCATGTGCTACCTGCACTAGTCTCGAGGAGAATAAAGGACTCCAACTTATCGGAGGACCACCTCACTGAATAATCCACCCTACAATACCTCTCCAAAGGACACCAGCAAAGTATGTTTGTGGAATAATTCCTGCCAGAGAGACTTTCTACTATTGTACCTATACCACAGGTTAGAGAAAGTCCTGAGCTAGGACAGCCAGCAGCCTCTACCCCCCCATGTGGTACCTCTTACTCTCTTTTCCCATCCCCTCTTTAAACTCCCTTTGTCCAGCAACCTTTTCTTGTTTGCTCTTTAACTCCCTCTCTTATCAGCCTTGCAATTACCTGAACTGTCCACTAGGGGGCTCCTCACCCCAGCTTCTCCCTCTTTCTTGTCACTTATGCCCTGAACTTACACTATTTTCTCCTACTGTTCCTTAACTACCTTTTAGTCCTCTCACTTTACCCTCTACTTCTGCTGTCCACACTCACCTCTTCTAGGTTAATTTCCAGGGGCGGCTCGTGGCATCGGACTGCTGGACTGCAGCCCCCTCAGTTGTTTTTGGTCTTGTGTGTATCTTTAAATTTAATCATTAAATAAAAAAAAAAATAAGAAATCTCTTTTTTTTCACTTTAAATTTCGAGTCCGCAACTCGAAAGTATCTTGCATTGCAGCTTAACATGATTGTAAACAGCTTTTTTTTTTTTTTTTTGTTTACATTGCAGCCCGGAGGAGCACATAAGGCATCATTGTGATGCCCAGAAGTCTATGCAGCAGCGGTTTCAAACCGCATAGACTTGGAAGGGGCTCGGACTGCGACGTCCGCAGGCATGTCAGTCATGATGTGCCTGCTGAGTAAAGCCTAAATGCTGCTGATTGGTTGTCGCTCTCTTCCCGGGCTTTATGTGCTGGGAAAAGAGCGAGAATCAGTCAGTTCAGTTAACTTCGGAATCGAGCTTGCTTTGTTGTGGTCGTGGATTGTTTCATGTCACGTCGTGATCATTTTACTTTTTTTTTTTTGAATTTTTATTTGTTTTGTTTGAGTGAGGAATCGGTTGTTTTTTTGGGTGAATTTTGTAGAAGAACAGAAGAAAGAAGAAAGAAGAAAGAAGAATTAAAGTACAGAGTGAAGGTGCTGGTGCAGAATTAAGTAAGTAACACACAAATGTAAATCAAGTGCCTTGTATTATTTACTGTGCCTTGAATTCCCTACGTAATGCTGCTCTGCACCTGTAATTTATTTGCAATTAGCTTATCACTGAGGCAGAGCTGGATGTGTGTGTGTCCGTGCAGTTATTAGATCACTGAGACAGAGTGGCATGAGTTCAAAGTGAGTCAATAATGCCCAAGATGACACACGTTACAAGATGTTAAGGAGCTTTATCTTGCAGACCGAGGTTGGATTCCTTTAGTTTCTCTGGCAAATTGTCTGATCTGTACAAGTCTTTTAACCGCAGGCAGTGTTCTTTGATTTACTTTGAAAAGAAAAATGTTATGTCAAGTAACTTAGCTTAACTATTTTACAGATATATTAAAATGTACCAATTGTATATTGAGTTAATGGTGCAAAGTTCTAACTACTTAAAGATGTAGCAAGAGGCTATTTAACTGTTTTCACAAGACAGCAGGTCAGTTCAGTTACTTTTATATACAATGAATTGTACTTGAAAAAAATATATTTTACTATAGTAGAAAAAAGTGAATATTCTTATTTTTAGACAACTCTATACTAAGGTCATCACATACAGGCAGCACACACATTTTAAATAACAGGAAAATACAGCGACAGCCGTTGATGTACTGGTCAGTTTATGCAGACTGACTTAGCAAACAGGCACTTTCCCTAGAGGTAATGCTACATCCATGATAAAGATGCCAATTATCAATTTTAAAGGGAAGCAGCAAGCATATCTATAAAATCTGAGGTATAAAAATGATTACATTACAGTTATAAACGAACCCAAGTAACACGCACGTGAGACTGACGTGCACAGTCCCGAAAAAAGCCAAATGAACATACAAAAATGGACCAGCACGTGAAGAATTGCTAAATTCTTTATTCCATCATAGTTCCATCAAACCATCAAACCATCTAAGTAATGGTAATAACCATTACTCAAGCAAACCGGTTTCGGCTAATGTAAGCCTTTATCAATGCACAAAAATGAAAGATAAACGAAAACTCCACCATTTTGAATGTTAATTATAGTACACCTCTTAAAGGACCATGCCTCACAATTTAAATATATTAAAAATATAAATAAATTGAACATATTGATTGAACAAATAACAGTAATAGAGAACCAAGAAAACATGTATATCAAAAAACATATTTGTCAAAAATATCTATATCCCAAAAAAAAAAATCATACTAATGGGGATATATAAAAAAATCCATGTATGTATGTCTTCTAATATTTGTATGTTTTTTCACTAATGATGATCACTTGATTTCACAAGCCTGAATATAATATAAAGACCATATCATGCATATAAATATATATTATGTCTATTATATGCAAAAAAATTATAAGGTCTGAAGAAATTCACCATTAGTCTAGAAAACAAAAACATGTGAATAAACTTGATAATATTGTAAATTATACATTCATGGTTCTCAATATGATTGTTCTGATATATTTAATCCAGGTCTGAAAAGACCCCCCCAATTTAGTGATCCATTTGTTTTCCATATCATTAAGCTTTTGATGCCATCCTGCTTTGAAATTTCTATGTAACATGATTCTATCTATTACCACAAATTTAAAAGTGGCAGAAGGATGTTCTAAGGTATGTTTACACAATGCATTTGTAATACGTCTGTTCCTGATTGCACTCATATGTTCACCTATTCTCAGTTTGACAGACCTAGACGTCTGTCCAATGTAAAATGCAGAACAGGTACATGTGGCCAAATATATTTCCCAGTCCGAGCTACAATTTGCAAATATCCTGATATCAAAAACCTGAGAAGTATTTTTGCTAGAAAATTCACTGGTTTTTAACATATATTTGCAAAAAGAACAATGGCCACATGGAAAGCATCCTTTCAGTTTATCCCCAAATAAAGTAATTTGTTGTGGAATGTGTGGAGTATATCTCTTATAATGAGTGAAATAAGAATTCAAATTCTGTCCCCTACGGTAGGAAAATGAACATTGATCAGGCAATATTCTATTCAAAAACTCATGTGACAATAATATGCCCCAATATTGATTAACAATGTCAATGAAACAATTAGTATTTGCCCCATATGTAGTTACCAACCTTAAAACTGAATTGTCCGGTGAAACAGACTTTGCCATCTTATGGGATTTGTATTGCAACAATTCCAAACGTGATAGTTTATTGGTTATATTCCTAGATCTAGAAATATTGTGTGCATTGTAGCCCCGATTGACAAATCTATTGGATAAATCACCACAAAAATAAGAACAGTCTTCAGAGGAAGAGCATATCCTTTTCATCCTCATAAATTGAGATTTAGGAATATTGCGGATGATGTGGCGTGGGTGACAGCTCTCAGCATGTAACAAAGTGTTATACTGAGGACATTTTCTATGGACTGACGTGGCTAAGGTATTGTCATCAAGTCTAGTAACCAAGACATCCAAAAACACTATACATGCATGTTCAATAGTAGCTGTAAATTTGATACCAAAAGAGTTGTCATTAAGATAGATTACAAATTTAGATAGTTCTTCCTTATTGCCACGCCACACCATCCAACAATCGTCCAGATATCTCCTCCAAATGTCAAGATGTGGTAAAAATGTATTATGTTGACTGTCAAATATATATGTAGCCTCATAATAACCCATGAAAAGATCTGCATATTTGGGTGCAAACGAGGCCCCCATTGCTGTTCCGTTGATTTGCCAATAAGCTTTGCCATGATAATAAAAGATGTTCTTACGTAGCACAAATTCAGTGAGCTTAGTCAAAAAATTATTAAACTCAGTTGAATATAACTTTGATTTGTACAACCAATATGATACAGCTAAAATGCCTAAATAATGGGGGATACTAGTGTATAATGAAGCCACGTCTAAAGTACACAACCACCACGAAGATTCCAGCTGTGAGTCTTTAACAATATTGAGGAATTCAGTAGTATCCTGAATCCGTGACCTAATATGACTCAACAATGGTTTTAAATATTGTGTAAGAAAGGCTGATAAAGGTTCTGTTAGAGAACCACGGCCAGACACAATCGGCCTACCAGGTGGATTACGTGCATCTTTATGTATTTTAGGTAGCAAATACAAATATTGTGGAATAGGTTCCTCCACCTTCATTTGTTTAGCTACCTGTTCACTAATAACCCCCTGGATAACTGCTACATCTAAGAACCTGTCAATTTCTTCCTTAAACTGTAAAGTAGGATCAGTATTTAATTCCATGTAAAAGCTAGAATCAGATAATTGACGCAAAGCTTCATTTATATAGGCCTGATGGTCCATGACCACAATAGCACCCCCTTTATCGGCCATAGTAATAACTAACTCTTGATTGTTTTTGAGTTCCAACAACGCCTGTCTTTCCACTGCAGTAAGATTATTAAATTGTGGTTGATAAACATTGGCAAAATGTAATTCTTTCATTATACACTCCCTAAAGATCGAAACATGTTTATTCATCGGTGGAATAAATGAGGATTTTCCAAATCTGAAATCAGTTGATCTTTGAGAGGTATCACTGTCTGCAAAAAATATTTTAAGGTTTAATAATCTACAAAAATCATTGACATCCTGTAATAAATGATTTTCCGAAACAATAGAACTTGGGACAAAATTCAATCCTTTATTGAGAAGTGCTATATGTGTTGGTGAAAGAACAGTAGAAGAAATATTGTGAACATTATTTTCTATTTCACCATTTGTTGCAACAGATTTTGTAAAGTTGGTGTAGTTAAGCCTAGATCTATGTTTTCTGCCCCCCCTCCTCCTACCCTTGGATCTAAAGGGGGCAATTGTCTTCTTTTGGCTGCTGGGGACACCTGGCGTGAAGATACTTCGCCATCAGTAGCCGAAGAGGTTTCCTCTTCAGAAGTGACATCAGATGAAATATTGTGATGTTTAAGAATTGACCTTGGCCGTTTTTTGTTCACATTATGAATATTCTTATGTTCACTGAATCTTACTGTTTTCTGACTAATGAAAGGTTTCCCTTTCTCGTAATCCATAAGATCACGATGAAATTTATTAATCTTACGTTTCATGAGTTGTTTTTCTAGAATAGACAATTCTTTAGCCAAATCCGAAACATGTTGAGAATAGAACTCTTGCTTATTAAATTTTTCTGCCTCCACACATAAATTTTGGATATCTGAAAGATGACTAGTAATAGTTCTGTCATAATATTTTAACAGACAATCTACAAATTGCATAGAAGATGAATGTTGGGCTTCAGCCCAGTCCTTAGATAACTCATTATCTATATGAGCCACTAAAGGTTGCAAACGCACTCTCAACCCCCTTGGTGTTATGTCCTTTGTTTTGTAAGCTTTAAACAGTTTCATGTGCCACACATTAGAACGCAATATTTTCATCTGTCTGCCAAGTTTTGTAAAAACAAAACTACATTTATGTTGGTCATCCTCTATGTGATTGGATATATTGGATCCAGTATTAGTGGTTAGGCCAAACACCTCTAAATTGTCTCTGTCGGCCGATAGCCCATGTAAAATTCCGCTCAAATCCATCATAAAATGATGTACAGAGAACCAAAATAATAATTACAGACACTATCTAAACCATCCGGACAAATAAATCTCTGAGACCCCCAAACAGATGTAATCAATATTGGAAAATATCCAAAATAAAAAAAAAATTTTAACTGTTAAAGATGTCCAAAATGGAAGTAGTAAAATCACCACAACTATATACCCAATTGTTAGACCCCAGTTACAATAAGTGACCAATTCAGATAGTGAAAATATTCAGAAGACAACTCAAAACAAACCTATTAATAATAAGGTCCACATATTGTTGACTGTAAATTCCATCTCCAAAAAAGTATAATAATGATGGTGTGTCTCGATTGTGATTGATTTGTGTTAGATTGAACTGTAGAAAACAATCCCAAAATCATATCACCAGGTCGACATGCGTCTCATCCTGGATTGGTAATACCAATGAATATCATTCTACACACACCATAATAGTTGGCCACCGTAAAGAGGTCTGGTATGTTTGCCCAATAAAATTTATAATATACTGTGGTGATTACACTCCACTGGACACCCCACAAATTTCAAAATATATAATACAAAATTAGTTCAATTGGACTTACAATTCTCATGGAGGTCCCACAAACTGAATGCCCAAAAGTAAATGCTCTGTCTTATAATATATGGATGGCATTTGGCCAAAACCAATAATACACTATAATATCAAAAAGCTAATGCCCTCACCAACATGTTTGAACCATAACTAGTCAAACTGATGGAAAATTCAAACCAGAAAGTGTATACCTATTGCTTGTTCATTAAGCAGTGATGTAAATATTAAGGCATGAAATGCATAACATAAAATATACACCCAATAACCATGTATACCATAGCAATTCTTGTAATCACATATGAATAATACTTGGTTAAACATGCCCTGAACTAAATGTTCCAATTCCTGCAGTACAATAGTAATAATCGTTTAACTGTTATTAACAAAAACATAAAGTATGAAAGGCATAATAATCTCAACATAGTAAATTATAAAATAAAAATATCCAAATGTCCAATCTTCAAAGGCACAATGAATGCCTCGATAATGAAAAAATGCAATTTGTGGTATTCATGTCCATCATTGTATGTAATCCAAATACAAAGGCCCAAAAGATGTTATACGCACTTTCAACCAGTTCCTACACACATAAGGCCAAAGCCCGCAAGTGTTTTGACAGCGTCTTTCCGAATAGTTCACACAATCCACTAATCAACCAACCTCCAGGCCATAAATTAAAACATAAAAAATGACCTAAATAAAGGACCAGTGTAAATCCTTCATACTATTAGATGATCCGCTGGTACATAGGCCTCCACCCATGTAATGTAAGCTGTAGATGGTACACGAAATCCAAAAAAATATAAAAAATGTGTATGTAGTGACACAGTACCTTTTAGAAAAGCAGTATTTCGAACAAATTGTCCAAAAGGCCACCAAACAGCAGGAGATGTTCAATAATGAATATATCGTCGATAAAAAGAACCCACCGACAGTTGCTGAAGCCCCAAATAATGAAATCCAAACCTTCTGGAATCCAAACCTTCTGAAAAACGAACCCCGTCAGAACTATCCAAAATAAATATCAATGGCAGGACACATACAAAATAAATGTACTATGGAAAACATCTCAAATGGACCCTCCAAATAGTCTAAACAAAAGGCGAAGCCGAATATAAGGTTACTGGTGAAGTGGAACTGCAATCCAGGCGTCCCCAGCGAAAAGAAGAACAGCAACAGCAACAAACGAACCCAAGTAACACGCACGTATGACTGACGTGCACGGTCCCGAAAAAAGCCAAATGAACATACAAAAACAGACCAGCACGTGAAGAATTGCTAAATTCTTTATTCCATCATAGTTCCATCAAACCATCAAACCATCTAAGTAATGGTAATAACCATTACTCAAGCAAACCGGTTTCGGCTAATGTAAGCCTTTATCAATGCACAAAAATGAAAGATAAACGAAAACTCCACCATTTTGAATGTTATTTATAGTACACCTCTTAAAGGACCATGCCTCACAATTTAAATATATTAAAAATATAAATAAATTGAACATATTGATTGAACAAATAACAGTAATAGAGAACCGAGAAATGTTAAAAGTGAAAAAATTCAGTTTATGTCACAAGAAGTTAAGTTTCTAGGTACTATTATAAAACCAACAGGAAGGTCTCCTTGCCCTATACATGTACAAGGCATGTTACAAATGGAAAAGCCACTGACTATAGCAGACTTACATAAATTCATGGGAATCATGAATTACAATAGGGAATTTATAGAGGATTATGCAGCCATGGCTGCTCCCCTATACAAAATGTTAAAGGAACAAAAGAACTCCACCTTTTAGAGTGGGGATCTCATGAAGAGGAGGCATTTTCACAAATAAAAGTAAAACTAGCACAAGCTACAGAATTAATAACACCCACACCAAGGTTACTGTTTGTGCTACAAGCAGCAGCAGGGAAAAAAACACTGTCTGTGGCACTACTACAGGAATAGCCACATGGTAGCGACAACAGAATGGAAAGAAACATTGTGCCCAGTCACTTTCTTTAGCAGGAAGATGACTCCAGTGGAACTGGGCTACCATCCATGTATACAGCAATTATTAGCCATTTACTGGGGTATTAAACAAACTGAATATTTGACCGTATTTTCCAGCATTATAGTGCAAACACCACATCAAGCAGTAAAAGCTCTGATAGACAATTTTGAAATGAATAAAATTACAGATGGTATTAGTTAGGCAGTCTTTGCAAAATGGATGGCACTTTTTGGAATTAAAACTGTTACTATACAGACAGGGGACAAATACTATTTGTCAAACCACATGGGATACGAAGAAAAACAGCATAACTGTTTAGAAAAGATAATGTCACTTGATGTGCAATTTTTAGCATCTGATTTTGATCACTTTAAGCCATCCATCTTTGTGAATAGAGCACAATATTGGGACCAAGGCAGATACTGGACAGGGTTTGCCATAGTTCCAGAGAATCAACAGCTGGGTTCTCTTGAACTAATCAAGTTACCAGGGCATATGTCAGCTCAAAGAGCTGAACTGGAGGCAGTACTGTATGTGCTAAAGTATTACAATCCTGTTAACATTTTTCAGATAGTGCTTACATAATAAATTCTTTAAGACTGCATATGGAAACCTGGGTAAGGCGAGGATTTGTGGATAGTTTAGGTAAACCATTACTGCATGCTGAAATATTAAAAGACATATATAAAGTTATAACAATGTCAAAACAACAAGGACATTGTAGCATCTTAAAAGTAAAAGCACATCAAAAGCCAACTAGTGAAACTTGCAGGTTAAATGTGTTAGCTGATACTTTGGCAAAACAAGCAGCACGAAATGGAAAATAACTTCCAGAATATGAGTATGCCAGTGTAGTGTCTTTGGTGTCTTAAAAAAGTTAGATGAAGAGTCAATAGAAAAAAACCTTGTAAATATACAAAATCAACAGGGCTTAAAAGAAGAAACTGATCAATGCAGATTAACAGGTATACCACCAAAGGAATACTATGCATACACCACCTCCAAAGGGTTACAGTTGCCATATGTACCACTTCAGTTGGCATGCCAGTTGGTCAAGTTAAATCACCAAATACTGGGCCATATAGGAACTGATAAGTTATGGGCAGTTGTAAAAGAAAAGTATTGGAACCCAAATTTAAAAAAGGACTGCAAACTGATTGTATAAGAATGTTTAATCTGTCTGCAGGTGAATGCTAAAAGCAAAAGGCCTCAGTTACATCGAGTACAGCCAGCGGATGGGCCATAGTATGCAGTTCAAATAGATTATGCAGGTCCATTACCAACAACAAAGGGAGATTACAGGTATCTACTAGTAGTAGTGGACATCTTTTCAAAATGGGTAGGAGCAATTCCTACCAAAACCATGACCTAAAGGCAACAGCAGAAGCCTTATGGAAAAATATTTTCTGTCATTGGGGATGGCCACAGGTCATTGAGTTAGACAATGGCCCACAGTTTATTAGTGATCTCATTAAACAAATGTGCAATTTGTAGGCATACAGCAAAGGTTTCATGTACCATACCATCCACAATCTAATGGCATTGTAGAACATATGAATTGGACGTTAAAAGAATGTCTAAAAAGGCATGCTTGGAAAAGGGCACTACATGGGTACATCATCTGCCTGGTATTTTAATGGATATTCCATTAAATCCCATTTTCTATAGAATTATGGGTTTTCTAGAAATGTAATTTACTATTATGGATGTGTCGCTGATTAACTAGAGTAATGTATGAGTAAGCTTATCTTGCTATGTGGAATCTACTGTTTCTCATCCCTACCTTCTCTCTCTTGCCTCCTCAAGTTACCTGACCATCTTGTGCTACCTCCACTAGTCTCTAGGAGAATAAAGGAACTCCAACTTATCGGAGGACCACCTCACTGAATAATCCACCCTACAATACCTCTCCAAAGGACACCAGCAAAGTATGTTTGTGGAATAATTCCTGCCAGAGAGACTTTCTACTATTGTACCTATACCACAGGTTAGAGAAAGTCCTGAGCTAGGACAGCCAGCAGCCTCTACCCCCCCCATGTGGTACCTCTTACTCTCTTTTCCCATCCCCTCTTTAAACTCCCTTTGTCCAGCAACCTTTTCTTGTTTGCTCTTTAACTCCCTCTCTTATCAGCCTTGCAATTACCTGAACTGTCCACTAGGGGGCTCCTCACCCCAGCTTCTCCCTCTTTCTTGTCACTTATGCCCTGAACTTACACTATTTTCTCCTGCTGTTCCTTAACTACCTTTTAGTCCTCTCACTTTACCCTCTACTTCTGCTGTCCACGCTCACCTCTTCTAGGTTAATTAATTTCTCACTACCTTTTCCCACTTCTATCTTGTCTAACTTTTCCTCTGGAGTCAATCTTGCTGATTGCTTTTTACAACTGCATCTGAAGCTTTCTCAACCTGCTCTGTTCGCCCTGTGGGCTCACTTTGCTCCCCTCCCTACCCCCAATTCCCACCCACCCCATGGATCCTACTCTTATACTTACTTAACCACATCTCTTCCTCTTCCAATTACTTCTAGTAATTACTAACCACACCTCTTCCTTCTCCTACTACTCTCATAACACTCCACCACATTTCATCTTCTCTTATATCTACCTTACTTAACATTCCCTTCCACCTTACCATATCCTTCACATTTCTTCAACCTCACCCTTTACATATATCCAATAAAAAATCTGCACAATGTATAAACCTCATACCCCACTACTTATCCTACCTATATTCACACTACTGCTACTTCTTCCTATAATCTTTGCCTACATACTTACTTCCTATGAATATCCACTACATCTAGACCATCCCTATCCTAACAAAGAAACCAATAACCATGCTAACATAACAACTTCACCAAAATACCTACTTGCAAAGTATCATAGAATACAACATCTGAAATATTACACCCTCAATCTCAGGAAAAATCTACTTCTATACAACACATTCCCTAACCCAAGCTACATAGATGTACTACTCCCTATAAAAGATGGAGATATCCACCCTAACCCAGGCCCAACAAATACTCCTAGTACTTTTCACAGCCAAAATCCCTACCCATTCAATCCAAATAGTAAAACATCTAACTCCCTCCATGTAGCCCATCTTAATATACACAGCATAAACAACAAAATACCTCAACTACAAGCTCTAGTAGAAGTGTATTCCTTTGATATCCTCTGCTTAACAGAAACATGGTTAAAACCTTCTACCAAAGACAATGAATTCCTTCCACCTGGATATAACATACTAAGACTCGACCGAGTAGCCAAGAAAGGAGGAGGGGTAGCTATTCTATTTAAATCAGGACTACAGCTAATCACCTACAACTGTAAAATACCTCTTGATTCCAATGCTGAAATTCTCATCTCCAAACTTCAAATTAACAATGCCAAATCCATCTATATCATCTGTATGTATCTTCCTCCCGATAATAACATTTCCACTGTGGAAAATATTCTTTGCTGGCTTTCCCAATACTTGCCTCAAGAAGCCATAATCCTAGGAGATATAAATATTGACTGGAGCTGCTATTGCAGCAGCCTCCCTACAACCCACATCAACCTTCATGGTTTTACTCAAACTATTACTTCCCCTACCAGGATCAATAAAACTAACCAGAAAGCTAGCATATTAGACTGGATTCTCATAAACCATCACCCTCACAACTATGATTCAGGAACCGTCCCTGATGATATAAGTGACCACTCACTTACCTATATTATCAGACACAAAACCCATACTCCCAATCCTAAATCTGTCAAAAATATCAGATCCAAAAAGAACTTTAACCCTGAGCTATTCGAAAATGAACTAGGAACATGCAGTTGGTCTCCCTTAAAATACCTCCCTTTAGAATAAACCATCAAGTACTTTAACTCTAACTTTCTGGCTATTCTCAACCAACATGCTCCAACCAGATTAATTAGAGTTAAAACCAACTCTGCCCCATGGCTTTCAAAAGCAACCAAACACAAAATGTACCTTAGAAATAAACACTGGGCCAAATGGAGAATGACTAAAAACCCTGTTGACCAACAAACCTTTAGACAGTTAAGAAATGACACTAAGAAAGCTATACTCTCTGATAAAAAATTACTACCGACAATTCCAACAAACTAATCAAAACAACCCTCAAAAATTCTGGACTAGCATTAACCAACTACTCCACCCAGGTCAATCCACCACACCTAACCCTCAAGACACTGACCATACTAACCCCATAAATACAGCCAATACATTCAATACCTTCTTTACAAATACTATCCAAACACTGGCTAGTCAGCTAACACTGAATAGCTTCACTCTACCCACCTATAACTCTACCTCACCCCCTCCTTTTCATTTACAACCTGTCCCAACTATATACATTCAAACCCTCATACAAAAACTAAAACCATGCTCTCCTTCTGCAGATCAACTACCTGCCGATTTTCTACAGCTATCAGCCAAATCCATAGCTTATCCTGTTTCTATTCTGATCAATAGGATGATTACCAAAGGTCACATACCTAGCCTATGGAAAGTCTCTCATATTATCCCTCTCCATAAAGGCGGAAACTCTAATGAGCTCTCCAACTACTGTCCTATTGCCCTTCTCTCCCCCCTAGCAAAGATCATGGAGAAATGTATCCATAGGCAATTACTTAACCACTTAATGCAAAATAAATTACTTTCCAGCTGTCAACATGGTTTCAGACCTTCACACAGTACTACCACTGCCCTCCTTTCCTTTATAGATTATATTAACAAAAATCGTAACCTTAATAACCTCTCTTCGGCACTATTCATTGACCTGTCTAAAGCATTCGACATGGTCAATCATCAGATTCTCCTCAACATACTAGAATCACTATCATTTGATGCACCTTCTATAAAATGGTTCCAGTCCTACCTCGATAAAAGACAACAGGCAGTTATTTGGCATAAGACTCTTTCTACCCTCCAACCAGTTACACTAGGTATCCCTCAAGGGTCTATACTTGGACCTCTCCTCTTCTCAATATTTATTAATGACCTTCATCTAGCCATCCCCCAAGCCACATGCATACAATATGTTGATGACTTGACACTTATATGCTCAGCCAAATCCGCATCTGAACTTCTCTCTCACCCAGAAAGTATTTAACACAGTTGAACAATGGTTTACACAATGTTATCTTCTTTTGAACCCCCAAAAAACGAAACTCCTCCTCTTTAATCCAACCCACAGGTCCTCTCCACTTGATTTCTCAGTTATATCCACTAACGGCATGATCATATCACCTGACACATCTACCAAACTACTGGGAATCACCATTGATAACAACTTGAATTTTGACATCCATATCAACAATACAATAAAAACTGTCAACAAAAAACTTGGCTCCCTCTATAGAATTAAATCATACCTTTCCTCCTACAGCTAGAACAACCATAGCCCATACTCATATAATCTCTACCCTCCTCTATGCCTCACCTATTTTACTAACCTTTCTAAAAATAACCTCAGCAAACTAGAAACTTCCTACAATAACATTGCTAGATTTGCAACAGGTAACCCTTACGGAACCCACCACTGCTTAAATATAAAGCAGCTGGGATGGCTTGAACTACAAAACTTGATTAAATTCTATCAACTAACCATCGCCCATAAAACTCTTTATAAACCTTCCTGCACTCCTAGTCTATCTACCCTCATCACTCCATACACAAATCTGAAATCACTGCGTTCTTCTCACAAACATCTTCTATACATTTCTAAACCTAACAACAAAGCTGGCAAATCTGTCTTCTCAAATGCTGTTGGAAAAACCTGTAATCTACTCCCCAGTGACCTCTCCTCTCTTCCCTCTCTATCACTCTTCAAAAATAGACTAAAACCCTACCTTAGAACACACTGGTTGTGCCCGTGTACTAAGCCTGACTAGGCTACTATCTGTCTAATTGAACTAAACTCTGCCTAGCCCTCACTACTCAAAAATTAGTATATATTTTATCCCTATAAATTCTGTTTTCCTCTCAAACTACACTATGCGGAATCTCCCCTTACATTTCCTACTGAAAAATGTATTTGTTTTCTTCCTTTTACATTATGTATATACTTAACCTGGCTCCCCTCTAGACCTTAGTCTTTCTATTTATAAATGACTTATAACTGCATACTGTATTGTAGAAGCATTCTGGCACTACAAGTTTTTTGTTTATCCTCACAGAATAATATGTTTAACCTATATTATTTTTTTTCTTTTTATATATAATTAATTCTGCTATTTAGTTATCTTTCCTGTTATTTTTTGTGTTTAGGTACCTGAAATCTGCTAGTTTAATATGAATATTTTCATTTAGTCTTATTTTGTATATTGATTACTAAGTTTTTCATTTATCTGTATTGGAGCTTATCTCCTTGGGCCTCTACTGAAAATGGACATGTATCCAGTTAGACTAGCCCGGTCAACAAATGTAAAATAAATAAAAATAAATAAATAATATTCGAGCAACACCAAACAACAAAACAGGTATTTCCCCATATGAAATAATGACAGGCCGCAAAATGCTCATACAATTACCATTTGACCCAGATTTATCTAATGGTAGGCCCATGCTAGAAATCAGCAATCATCAGGAATGGCTAAAACAACTTACTAGTATATGTGACTATAATGCAAGGGAGCAAGCGTTCCATCTATGGAACAATGTGCCAATATTACCAGCTGAAGAAAACCTTCCCTGTGGAACCAAAGTATTGGTAAAAACATTCCAAACAGAAGGACCATGGGTTAACAATTAACAAGGCCCTTTTGAAGTAGTGGAACAAATTGGACCATTAGTGTACAACATCAAAGGAAAAAAGAAAAACAGAACAATGTTGGTACATAAAGATCAACTAAGAATGATCAAAAATAGTGAGTAATGTAAATCTGATTAAATGTATTCTCTTGTAGGTTTACATCAGAGAAAACCATAATGAAATTGACATGGTTTAAAGTGCATCCTTTTGGAAATCCAGTTTCAGATGACCAAAGGCAAAATTATTCAACAATGGAATTTCTATTTAAAGGATGTTTTTTTAATTGATAATAGCTATCATACTATTATTGTATTGCTTAGTATTAAATTATACTTACAACCTGTTAATCAAACTGTAATGTTACATAAGAGAGAGAGTAAAGAAATGTGGAAAAATGAACAAGATTGGCCACCATCTTTTAACACTTTTTTGGCAAGGCAATGTTGGTATGCAAAAAACATGAATGTTTCTAATTGTTGGGTATGTAGTTTAATACCAAAAATCACAGGGGCAATGCCTCTAATACCTATTCCACTAAATTATTTTAGTAGTTGGAGGGTATTAATAAATGAAACTGGAGATCAAGTCATAAATGTAGAATTACGTAAAGCAAGAGTACAGTTATCCTCAATAGTGCAGGGGATCACATGTTTTCAATAAAATGGAATTGTTCCAGTGGGTAATAGTAATTGTATTCAAACAATTGAAATGATAAATTTTCACAACCACATACCAGTATGTGGAGTATTTTCTCATGGTTTTCCTATTTTAATACCAATTAAGGGTCAGTTAATATTAAGTGACACAGCAGTATTTCATTTTTCACAAAATGATAAAAATGAGTGTAAAACCAATATTACATGTTGGCGAAGTAAAACAGATAAAAACTTTACAGTTGTACATGATAAAACTCCTACTATAGGGCAAGTAAATGGCAGTCTGGTAAATAGCAGTGTTGCTCTATCAGATGGGTTATATTACATCTGTGGTAGATATGCTTATAAATGGTTACCAAAGGGATGGGATGGCATCTGTTATACAGGATTAGTGGTACCAGCAATGCATCATGTAAAAGAGTTACAAAAAAGAAGCATTAGAAATGCAAAAAAGAAAAGGGATATATTACCTGTGATTAAAAGTCCAGAAAATCCAGTAGACACCTTAGATACATCACGTATATATCATCAAAATCTTGATTATATTAAATTAAAAGATATGGATTTAGGAGATGATGCCATCTCTGGAGTAGGTATTTTCCCTTGGTACGGGACTGCAAAAGCCATCTGGGAGCTGAGAAAACTATCTAAACTAGTTGAGTTATTGGCAAATGCCACTTTCAATGCAGTCTTTGTCATTACTGTTGAAATGACAGCTATACGAACTATTGTTTTCAAAATCGAATGGCATTAGGTTACATATTAGCATCCCAAGGGGGTACATGTGCTTTAATATAAGAACAATGTTATACATTTATTCCAGACAAAACAGAATATGTAAAAGCACATTTAGAAGTGATCGCACAAGTGTCTCAACATACTAGAAAAAACTGGAATGATGATTGGAGTGAATGGTTTAGTAATCTATTTACAGGATGGACAGGAAAAAATCACTGTATTTTTAATTTCTTTTATTGTTATCGTAATGCTTGGTTGCATATTATTTACATATATTAAAGTCTGCTTAGCAAAAGCTAGTCAGGTTACTGTTGTTAATTGTCATAATGAAAAAGTATTATCAAATAATGCTGAATTTATTTCCCTGGTTTAAAATAAAAAAGAGGGAATTGTTAGAGTCTGCTCAACAATATACTAAGGTTAAAAGTAACTCTGCTACAAATATGCAACATAAATAAGGTATAAGATCAAGCTTGCTTAAATGTAGAAATAGAGTTTAGCAATATGTGATTAGCATCCATACTAAATGACTGTGACTTGGAAAATAAGAAATCTGCTGAATGAACATCTTTCCTTATAGACTTAAAAACAGGATGTATGCATTTCATTGTCAGTGAGAGCAAAAATGTAAAATCTGCTTTTTTAAAGACACTGTTACAATGTGTTTCCTTAAAAAACATGCTTTTCTGCACTTAGCATTTGCACAAGAACAGATGTTCGTATACAAAGATCCAAACAGAATACTAAAGACAAAAACAGGATGTTCACACTGTCAGAAAAGCTGGCCTCTTATAAATTCAGCAAAAATGTGACAGGACATTGTTAAACAAGGAAGCTTAAAAATAATATTATTAAGTCAGCATTTGCGTCAGCATCTGCAACAATCAGTATTGTTTCTACAGGATGAGCAATTCTCTAAAATAGAATACCAAGAGGAAATGTCTATGTGTGTATATGACTAAAATTGTATATAAAGATCTGTATTAATCCAGTTATGTTAGGGGTATTGGTAGGGACACATTTGTCCCGGGGTAAATGTTTTAACATCCATACTGACTGAGAAGTAAAGTAGAACAATAACTAAAAGATGTAACATTAGTACATGTGGTTTGTTATAAAAAGCTATTTGTTACTGCTCTGAGTTGGGTGCTGCAAAGTATATTCTTTTATCAGTGTACATTCTGCAAGCTTCTTTGTGCAGCAAGACTGTCAATGCAACTATAATCAGACTTTGATTTCAGCAGAATCCAGCCAGCAAGACTGAGTGTCTTAAGAAGACTTCAAATCCATCACAGTAAGCAGCACCATATAATTTTTCACACTCTGTTAGTGGCCCTCATTTGCAGTACCTGCATTGACATTCTCTGTGAATGCATATGAATGCATGAATTGACACTTTATGCACATATTTTTTTGCTATACAGATATGTGGTGTGCTCGTATCTGCAGGCCTGTGACCTCCAGCTGTGAAAAGCAGACATGTCATTTGAAAGGCATTGTGTGGATAAAAAGTACATTTCTCAGTCATTAATTGCTGTCTTCACAATACTGTAAATTCACTTCTACACGCCACTAGATTTGAAACCAGGACTGTGTGTGGCAAAATGTAAAAGGTAATTAACAGACTGAGCTACTGAATCTCTGCTACAACAGGAGCATTTGCAAGATATATGTGCACATATACAGGCTGTGACATACATTTTCTACATCCATCGGTGTGTATATATATATATATATATATATATATATATATATATATATATATATATATATATATATATGACTTTATATGGATGTATGCCTGCACTAAGGTCCCAGATGAACATGTATTTTGCCATTAATGCCTTAGCAGATGTCTTTCTACATGTTGCTGATGAAGGGCACATTTACCTACTATCACAGGCCTCACGTACATCCATTATTATGTCTTTGGCTTTCTAGTGGTATACTATTGCACCAGAGTCCAAGGTACACTCCCATTTTCCCATTACTTTTAGTCAAGTTTGTGCGGCGTGATGTGATGCAAAGCTCTGCTGAAACATGTTTAATGACCATAACTGGCAATTACTGTTTTGTTTAAGCCACCTGTTTTAATTAAGAGTTGTGTGGCCAGCAGGTTAATGCAGTCATCTGCAGGTGTGATGATCTTGGGTTTGAAACATGAGACAGGTGTTTATTTTGTAAGTGTCTCTATTTAGCTGAGCTTGGTGAAGCTGCTTGATGCAGTGTGTTGTACAGTAATGCACTAAAAATATAAAGAAAAGAAAAATGGGGAGACAGGAAAGTGGTGAAATGGGCTGCAAGCAGGGGGAAAGCATAGTGAAAGTTAGGTAGGGATGTGCAGGAAGGGTCTAGGAAAGAACCATAATTATCCATTTATTGTACAGGAATAACTGTGCACTTTGACGGAATTTGTACATGACTGTGAACTCTCAATCCCAGAGACAGGCGTGAAGACAACATAACTGTGTTGTCAAGCCAATTGGACCAAATTATGGGTGTCCAGTGGATACATGTGCGAAACGGAGAGCTCTGCATGGGATGATATTTTTTTTGGGACAGGTGCCCATTTTTTTTTTTTTTAGGGTGAGAGTGAAATGCTGGGGAAGGGACATAGGTACATGTGGGGGAGGTAAGTTGGGTAGGTGAGGATGCATTTGCAGGCAGACAAGTCAGCAGACAGGGGTGGTGTGTGACACATGAGGGCATGAACACCTTGGATAGGGAGGGTGTTGTGGAATCCAAGTCCCATGTGCCTCCACAAGGCAGCAGCGTGACTCACATTCCCACCCATAGGATTGTTGGAACTGCTCCTTCACTGCCCCAGTGGTGGCAGTGCTAGAAGCTGGACATCGGGGAGAAGGTGCCCCACCAGGTTGGACAGAATGTCCTCAATCTGGTGCAGGCAGTGGTCAAACCCATGGTAGACTATCCTGCACATTAAGTCTAGCAGCTCAGCCTGGGTGACAACTCCCCCTCCATTACTGCTCCCAGAGATGGGCCTGTCTCCATCCCATTGGTCAGTACTACCTGATGCCACAGGTAGTGCAGGGGCAGCAAAGGGGCATCTCTGGTCTGGGTCCTAGACATGCCAGTACCCAGTGCCACTGCTGGTTAAGGCAAGGTAGGTGGATCAGCCTGAACCAGCCTACCTTGATGTGCTGTGGCAAATGAGGTATAGCAATAAGTTAAGGTTAGTAATAACCAAACCATTGTTAGTATTAACAGAATGGAACATCATTTTAATTAATCATTTTAATTAATCAAAATACATATTAATGTATATTATGTGTAACACAACAGTAAATAACATAACAGTCAATATGTTAACAACATGCCAATAAGAATTAAAGCATTAGGTCAACAAAACAATTAGTTTAACAAACCATGTTAATATTAAATCATAATAAAACATAACAATAATAAGCCATGGTTTTCCAAAATATAGTTACTTTAAAATATGTTAATATTACATTATAGTAAGAAACACAATAATAAATAATTGAAGATAAGGGGTGGGGAGAGAGCGAAAAACATTCCATTACTGACATTGCAGATTATATCCCTGAAAACACTGATAACAAATACTCTACAAGTGTGTAGTGGCAGTTTTGAATACAGTGACTACAATTCTTCTATAGCTGATGTATCATGTACATACCTCTCAAGCTGTTAGCATGGGTCAGTATGGGCAAAGCAATAACAAATGCAGGTATACAACTACACAGAACAGTTTCACATAATGTGGACTTATATAATTCTAAAAGTGGATTTGGTAAGACATTGCATTCCAGGTAATCATTTTTCCTGGTAATCCTGTGACAGATGGATTAGGCAGTTTTAATTACATTATGAGAAATAGTGACACTTGAGAGTTTTGTTTGTGTATAGTACATAAACTAGACAGCTGTCATGCCTTAGTTGGCAGGCATGAGAATAAAACCCAATAGATGTGACTGCAGGTGACATCTGGAAATACTGTAATAATTGACTGCAGCAACTTAGTGCAGACATGCAAGAAATACAGCCATGCTAGAAATTGTTAACATAGATGTATTTAGGAATCAACTATGCTGATTAATACTTTATTGGCATTGCTGATAAGTGTCTATGAAATCTAAACACAATATCTGCTCATAACATGGGCTACCTCACCCATATACCTTTTGTTCCCAGGGTGGGGGGAAATGAGAGCATTATGTAACTGATAATGGCCTGGAGACAACCTTGTACCATTGTATGAGCTGAACAATACATGTTACAGGACATTCATTTTGCATTCTAGAACCATTACAGTGTTATAATTGACTGCAGTGACAGCAAAACACATGCTACCATACCCATATACTTTTTTTACCTGGAGTAAGAAAAACAGAGAGCATTATGTGACTGATATCAGTTTTGAATTCTACACCTGTTACAGTGTTACACTTGACTGCAGCAACCTTACCATCGCAAGCAATACATGCAGCTCTACTGCAATGATTATGACAACTCAACCCTGCTGTACAATATTTGCTTACTGTTATTGGTATTGTTTATTGTTTATTGCAATCTAGTTGTTATCGTTGGTTTAATGCACTGCAGCTCTAATTGCCAATGTATTGCATTACAGTTCTACTTATCCATTTATTGCACAACAGTTTTAATTGTGTATACTTTTTTTTGCAGTAAATGATTTACTGTTTCTTGCTTATTGCACTACAGTTAGCACAATAAATCTGTACATAACACACTTATGGAGCAACCTGGCCAGGCGCCCGGCATGGGACTTGACATTGTGAGCCCTCTCAGCTGTAGCTGTTGGGAGAGAAGCACACCATTATGCATGCCAGTTTTGCAGGCATTCTGCTTGCATATTGAGAAAACATTGGAAAACATACTTACATACATATTACATATTTGTGGGGCATTCCCAGCTCTAGCTTCTTGGACTCAGGTGCCCAAGGTTCCCCTCTTTTTCCTCTTCCAGTTGTCATAATGGTGGCAACACTGCTCATCTGTGGGGGTGATACCAGTAACACTGGTAAGATCCCTGGCCAACCGGTCTCAGGCCTCCACCTTACACTCTGAGCCCTAGAAATCATCCTGCAACAGCTTGGGTTCATGAGTTTTTACCAGGAGCCCAACAAAGACACTGGACATCTGAACACCCCATCACTGCATCCAAAAGTGCGCACCTTCACCAGCACTGCCTGACATATCCACAGTCAATTAGACTCCAAGGAATGGTGCAGAATTCCCATCTATTGTGCTTAATATATGCTGTTTTCCTGCCCTTACATGTCATTGAGCTACATTAAAAAAGGTGTAGAGTTGCTTAGCAGAGCACAAATCAGCTAAGCAGAGCTGAGCAGCTCAGAAACTCACACAACTGAGGTTTTAGCAAAGCTTAGCATCGAGCAAACATTAGTAACCATTAGCATGTTTAAGCAGTGCTTCTCACCATGCAGCATTGCCATATTTCACAAATTTTTTTATTAAATAAAAAAAACAGCAAATTACATTACAGATATGTTATGACTGTTATGGACTTGAACCCAGGACCTACTACACATTAGGCTGTAATTCTATCCATTTAGATACTTGGATAGCATGATAACTCGTATACCTTCACATACACTACTAGACTGCCTGAGCACTTTGTTGACCACTGTGCCTCACCACATAAACAGGCTTAAACAAACCTAGACATAAATAAATAATTACATCTTGTTTCTATTTTTAGATATCTGGCAGATGTCAGTTATGTACATATGAGCACCACTCAGCTCTGGTGTACTTCACGCTGTGCCATGCAAATGGAAACAAAAATAAAAAGAAAACAATAAAAAAAAAGATAAAAAACAATGTGGTCATGATAATTAATTACCTCCGTTTTGCATTTTTAGATGTGTAGTAGGTGTCAGCTGTCTATATGTGAGCACAGCTTGACAATGCTGCACTCCATGCTGTGCCACACAAACATGCACGCAGGAAAAAAATTCATAAAATGAAATATTATACATTTAAAACAACTCACAGCATTTCAATTTCAACAGTAGCAGGGACCATTAGAGGGAGCCTCACCTTGTACATAACATCTAACCAGGTAGTCACAACCACAGGTAGCCTCTACACTTCTCCCTGCATGGATTCAATAACCCTATTCCTATGCTCTCCCTTGGCAGCACGCCATCATTAATATGCATGGTGCACTGCCAAAGGGGAACTGTGGCTGTGTACACGGATACTTTCCATGTAAGCTCTACACAGTGCCTACACAGATTTTATTAAATCCTGGAGTGTAGGTTTATTTTCATGAAGCCAATTCTAGATAGCTAAAAAGTCAGTCTGTATTTTGTCTCATAGGATGGAAGAGTTCCTGTTGCGTTTAAATAGAAAAATGTTATCTGCATATGCAACTCGTATAAAGGAAGTCCTATGGAAGATCATTTAGGAAATGTAAAAGAGAACAGAGTCTTCTTGAACACCTTGTGATAGGTTTCTGAGATATAGGTGCCGTTAGGTCCAATGACTGTGAAGGTGCAATTGGAAAGATAGCTTTTGAATCATTACAGGACATTATTACAGACATCTATGTCATGTAGTTTATGAAGCAGGAGGGAATGGTCAACTGCTTCAAAGGCTTTCCTAAGATTGAAGAATATTGCTTCAGTAATTTTTCCCTGCTCCATATTAGAATAGATGTGATTAGTAAGAGAAAATGCATCTGTATTATTACTGTGAGTTGGAAGCCTTGTTGCTTAGAATTGAGAATGTCGTACTTATATCATACCTCCCAACCGTACTGAATTACTCATTTTTACCGAGTTTTGGGGTCCAAATTATGGGGCGCAATGATTCCTGAGTGGCACCCCTTAATTTCTGAATTTCCCGGCTGTTTTATTTGAATTGTTTCCAGGCTTTTTGAGCTGAGGTCATCACATGCATGATGATGTCAGCTCCGTGAAATGCCTGCCAGCCTGTTGGAATTGAGCTCAAACAATAACGTGCATTAATTTCCAGCCAGCCATGAGGGAATGGAAATCCTTAGCTGTTAATGGACTGCTGCAGAGCTGGGTAAGATGCAAGGTGGTTTCTGAGAATGGAAGATGCTGCAAGACTGCTGTTAATGGTTTGCTACAGAGTTAAGTAAGTTCCTTAGCTGCAAGTTCGTTTCTGAAGCCGTGAGGTAATTATGATGTGTATGTGGGTGTTCATGTGGTGATCTGGGTTTAGGCTTGTCCGCCTGGTGAACGGAACTGCCCTGACCGTGTTCAAATCAGAGAATGGAATGGACAGGGTTTGTTGTCATTTTAAACATTTATCTGTGTTTACAGACACAGTGTTTGGGCACACCTGTCAGCAGCTATAATGTTGGCAAATACATAATATGGGGTGGGGGTACATATATATACAATCCACAGTGTGTGGTTCATATTTGACTATTTCTTGTATTCATTCATCATTCGATTATTATTTTTTATATTGCATATGACTTGACTATGAATTAACTACAGGTATGCAGTAGTGCAGTCAACATATGTGAAGGAATGTTTGTACGGATTAATGTATAACGGGTTGGACTGTAACCCTACCCACATTTCATCAC
Organism: Protopterus annectens; assembly: GCF_019279795.1. Classification (NCBI taxonomy): domain Eukaryota; kingdom Metazoa; phylum Chordata; order Ceratodontiformes; family Protopteridae; genus Protopterus; species Protopterus annectens. Next base: position 490,799,622 of record NC_056725.1, on the reverse strand, counting down.
ATTTCATGCTTATGTACATTTCTGTGAACTGGGAACTTTCTTCGAGTAATGAAGTTAATTACATCTGTCCTTATCCTCCCACCCATTTGTTTCATTATTTGTTGTATTTTGTTGCCAGAATAGGTTTGAGAGTGGTGAGAGAGTGTGATTGAGTTGAGTAATATTTGAGTGGGTATGCGGAGTGGAATATAGGGTTACCACCTGTTCCCCTTTGCTGTTTGTACCACTTCTGGTCCGATGAAACCATGGACATGGGCTAAAACATGTGTGATTTTAAGATTTTAAATATATTTTTATTTTCTTTACTTTTTATATTTCTTTTGATTTTTTTATTTTGGATCATACAACACAACACTAATATTTTGTTTAATATACACATAACTAATATTTGCTTTAGCTTAACTTGGCATACAAGTGTATAAGCTTTTCTTTGGCATTGCCGGGTTATCCTGTCTAATTATTCATTCTCACATTTCTACAACTTGTGTCCCAACAGGTGGCATGGCAAGTGGGGAGACCTGCAGGGGACCAGGAAGGTGGACAGGCCGAGTCCTGGGGCTGGGAGGGTGGCCTAATGGTTGAGGGTGGCCTTAAGTAAGGTGTTTGGGGGGGTAAGGTGCAGTAAAGGGGAATGAATCAAAGACAAAATGGCTGCTCTTGGCTTAAAAGTACTTAAGCAATAAAGTACTTAAAATGGCTGAATCTATGTGGTGCAGAGTTAAGTTCCTTAGCTAGGTAAGCTGCTAGGTTGTTTCTGAGAATGGAACTGCTGTTAATGGATTGCTGCAGAATTAAGTAAGTTCCTTTAGTTGCAAGGTAGTGTGTGTGTGTGTGTGTGTGTGTGTGTGTGTGTGTGTGTGTGTGTGTGTGTGAACGGAACTGCTGTTAATGGATTGCTGCAGAGTTATGTAAGTTCTTTTAGCTGCAAGGTGGTGTGTGTGTGTGAATGGAACTGCTGTTAATGGATTGCTGCAGAGTTAAGTAAGTTCCTTTAGCTGCAAGGTAGTGTGTGTGTCAACAGAACTGCTGTTAATGGACTGATGCAGAGTTAAGTAAGTTCCTTTAGCTGCAAGATTGTGTGTCTGTAAGATGCCCCAGGTGGATATGGTGGCTAGAGGTGCTCAGGCTCAAACCCTGGACCTTGGGCACAGGTAACAAGAGTTTAAAGTCCCTACCCACTACCACTTCCACATTTATGCCTCATATTTTTGTTCTATTCCTTATAAAATCTATGGTTTTCTGGATATTTGTGGCAAATCAGTGAAAGATTGAATTCACTAAATAATGACAGGTGTTTGAATTTCAGATTTCATATTCTTCAGAAAATAAATGGTAACACAAAACCTTTTATTCTAGCAATTTTCTAAGTTTAAAAGATTGGTATTTGACATGTATCCCTGTTTTTGGGGCTGTATTCCCTCATTACTGGCTTTGCCCAGTTTTTTTGTGCTAAGAGGTTGAGAGCTATGGTGAGAAGTGAGAACTGAATTCACTAAATGATAGCCATTTAAGTTTCAGTCTTCCTATTTTTCAGGAAACTGCTGATTTGGCATAATGGTATGTTGCTCTGTTTGTAGTGCACAGGGTCCTGGGTTCAAGACTTTGCAGTGAAATGCATGGTGGTAACACATTTTATTCTAGCAACTTTCCAAAATTATATAGGCAATGTTTAAAATGTGTCCGTGTTTTTGGGCTTTTGTCCCCCCCAATACATTTTGGCTTTTTCCAGATTTCTTGTGCTACAAAGTTGAGAGATACAGTTGAATGTCAAGTGGATTTCACGGGGAGCTGAGAGCTTCAGAGGAAGAGAAGTTTAGTGTTGCTTATGCTAAGTCTGCTTGCATTGTTAATAGCATAACAGGTTAAATACTTTCTTTTGATGCATAAGGCTGTGGGTTCTACTCCCACAGTATGTAGATGCATTATTGATACTGCACTGTGCTGTTGTACTTTTAAAGGAGGTGAGTGTAACAAGTCAAGGATGTAGCTACAGATACAACAGAAGTGAGAAAATGTCATGCACAAGGGTATTTGTGCCTCAGTGGAAAGAGCAAAAAATATCATTAACCCAAATTCAGAAACAGAAAATCAGAATTATTATGTTCCGTGCTGCATTATAAGAAAATATTTTTAAACAAGTACAGTACATTTTCCAGCATTCAAGATAAAACACCTATTTTCCACTGCAGACAGTGGAGAAGGAAAAGTGGCCAGTTAACAGCACCTGGATAACAATGATAGTTTTGATGCTTCAGGATGAATGTAGGAGAGGGTCTGTCAGTACTTGGTCTTGGACGAAAAATTGGAAGTCTTAAAAGATGCAGTTCACCTAGTTTATTTTGTTATGCATTTACAGCTATTGAGTTGGTCTGATAATACAAATCAGAATAAGTCAAGCAAAAAACTGAAACTGAAAATAAGTTTGAGAAGCTGTGCAAGATGCCCATGGCTTACACTACTGTCATTTGTTATATATATACACACATATATATATATATATATATATATATATATATATATATATATATATATATATATATATATATATATAATGTTCTGAACTGGGCAGTTTTGTCATTATTGGTTCATGCATTTTGTTTCATTGCCTACTGGAAAAATGTTCAAACAATACATTTTAAATGTGTTCTAAGTCTAACAAGTGTGTTGTATTATATCAAGGAATATAATTTAATAAAGTCAGGAAGGTGTATCGAAGAACACATGCATGTTTCTTGTTTGGTGTGCATGGGGCCTATGATTTGAAAACAGCCCAAAGGTAATCTTTATTCACCACTGGCCAGATTAATTTACTTTGGATGTGCTGTGGGTTTCAGTGCTGTTTCAATGAATGTGAGTTTCAAGGGCAGAGAAGTTTTAATGCTAAGCCTATTTTCATTGTGAGACAGTATTGCTTTGCTTAGCAAATGTCTATTAGTGTTTGTGCATTGTGCTATAAAATGTAAATATAAAATCCAAATAATCATTGCAGAAGTAAAGCAATATGCACATTAGTGTTTGTGGTAAATGGGATGAAATAGCCAGGTAATGGGATATTGGAATGGCTTCAGGGGGGACTCTGGTGCCATATTTTGGTTGTCTGTTCTTCAGTTTGCATTTGAAAGCTGGTATCCCATAATTCCATTGGATTGGGCAGGATTACATAATTATGTATGCAAAGTTCACGTTAATTCGCATACAGATTTGTACCTATTTTTCATGGGCCTTCTTCAGATTTTTGATGTTCCCAGGTTGAAAGGTATGTTAGAGATATAATCAAGAATTTTATTGTAAGTGATTTTTTTTCAAAAATCCTGGTAATGGGACAAAGGTTAGAGAGTGGATGACAGTCATGGACTTGAAGGGATGGAGACATTTGGTAAGGGAATAACAAGTGCATGTTTAAAGCTGTGTGGCAAGATATTGGTTGTGAGGGTTAAGTTAAAGAGAAAAGCCAAAAGTTTGATAAGTAGTTGCTACCTACGCTAAAGTTGTCAAGGATGAATAGGAATAGAAGAAAGGTTGGTGGGAGCAGTCAATTATTTTCTAGAGTTTTTTGATTTAAGATTTAGAATGATCTTGACATTAAAAGGAGATAATTTTAGACCATGTGCAGGGAATGGAAGGTGCAGTATGAGGACAGTGGTAAATACTGGCTTAGATGCTTAAGGCAGAATGCTGAAGTTGTGTTTCAATTCTGTGAGAAGTGAGGAGGGAAGTCGATGATAGCTCTAATTCATCCAAAGACATTTTGGAGTTTTCTAAAAATAACTAAATATAGGACCCCTCCTCCAACTCTTTCACTCTCTCTCTCTCTCTCTCTCTCACACACACAGTTCAGGTCATTATGGGAGGATTGATGGGTGAAATGTAGAAAGGAAAAAAATATGTTCCAAAGTCTCATACTGACACATTAGTCTATGATTTTATTTCAACAGTGTCTTAATAAAATCAACCTTCTTGCAAATTGCATAATTTCCTCAGTAGCATTTTTTTATTATTTATCACAATTTCCATGCCATCAGACATTTACACCAGAGGGATATAATCCCTTGCCACTTCCTTTTAACTCTGTTGTGTGATATCAGTAAGTAATAATGTGTTTTTTGGCTAAATAAGACTGAAGATGTTTGATTATGTAAGCCATTAACAACAGCTGTTTCACAATCCATATAGTTAATACTGATGCTACCAAATACTACCTCATAATGAGACAGCTTTTGCCACTTTACATTTTTAAGTAACATTTCATTTTCTTCATCACTTTTCATCTTTCCCACCATTAAATTACACACATTCCTTGGTTGAACAGGTATGTAGGCTGTTCTAATGACTGTTTTTTAGACATAACCCTGGTTTTGCATCAAAGTAGTACAATACTCATGTAAACACATTACGTTATTTATAAATCACATTCTAAATTGCATAGATAAGGGGTGTTGATGCCCATAAGCAAAAAAACAATAGAGGGAATGATAAAGAAACACATATACTCTAACAAGACAATACTTAAATGAGAAGACATATAGCATATATTCCCTAAGAAATCATTTTACAAGTTGATTTTTTCACTAGTAGACATTTTACATAAAATGCTTTGAAAAAAAAGGGGAGATTATCAGCTTAACCCAAATAAACACGGGCTTTAAAACACTAAGAAGTCACAAAACAGTCACACAGAGCTCCAATAAAGGCTGTCCTTCCTTAGCAAATGGCTGCACGATGATTTCAGCCAAAAAAACAAGGCTCACATGAAGTAAAAGTTGAAGTTTAACTCCTTCATCATTTAAAAACCAAAGTAAGGCAAAAAAATTCCAGCATACAATCAATTCTAATATTAAAACAACAGATTAAGCGCTTTCATCTTCTTACAGAAGACTTCATCAGAATAAATAGAACCCTTCACTGCACCATTTTATAGTACATTACTTCATTCCCCATTGGTTAAAACATCAATTAAATAATTAATTATGCAAATAGTGCCAGTAAACTAAGATTAAAAAAAAAACTGTATTATTAATTAATTATATTGTAGTTGTTTAAACAGTACTCACTGCATAAATCAATTTTAATACTGTTATTGCCAATGTACATAATAATAAACTTGAAAATTTCCTAAGAACATATATGTGTGCCAATATGTACATACATATAAAAAATCTTATTCATGCCCTAAGACTGCTCATAAAGGTAAACAAGGAAACATCCCTTACAACATATAGGAAAACAACATTAAAAGGTTAACCAGATTTTTGTTAAGTAATAGGCATAATAATGAATGTGTAAATATATAGTTGTTATATTAATCATTAGTTTTTATATTAATCATTAGTTTTTAACCCTTCTGGGCTTAGAAGCCTTCATTTTTAAGGCAGGGAGGAGTGAACGTACTTTGAGACAATGTGTGTATGAACATTATTATGACATCAATAGAAAAAGAGAAACTAATGCCCTGTATAGGCATAGTATGGTGTGTACACAAGCAGATTTCAAGTTTTGGGTCCTGGAAAAGATGGTCCCCAGTGATAGAGGTGGGAACTGGGAGAATATGTTAGAATATAGAGAGATGATATGGCAGTTAAGATTAAATGCCTGTACCCCACCCGGTATGAATGATCATATTTCACTGGAGGAATTCAACTTCAGCTTTTACTTCATGTGAGCCTTGTTTTTTTTTTTGCTGAAACCAGCGAGGGACAGCCTTTATTGGAGGTTATCAGCTTAAATTATGTCATTAATTTGGCTTAATCATTTTCTCTAAAGCAGTGTCACTCATATGCTTTTGCACGTTTAAACTTCAGTTTTGGTCTGAAATCCATTTACTCAGTTTCTTATATTATAATTCAGTGATTGGCTCATTCCAGCTGGATAGCTCAGTTTTGCTGAAGCCTCTTTCCCCTATAGCTATTCAAAATGATGACTTGTTCAGAGTAAGAGCAGTGGGGAAATTGCATGTTTTCATTGTAGGTTTGTAGACTAAGGGGGTAGGAACTCAGCTGGAACACTCTGAGTGTAAATATTCTCTGTAGAAGAATTGCATGAGCAGTGATGGAGATTCAGCTGTCTTTCTTAGGAAAAGGCAATGACATCCAAATCAAACACAGAGATAGAAAGAGACAGAGTGAGAAAGAAAGAGAGAGAGAGAGACATAAATAATCCTTCATATTTTCTTTATTGCAAGCTATAGAATATTAACGTTTTAGCTAGAATTCAGGGCAGCAAAAATGGTATAGCCAACTCAGGCTTTGGTATCAGATGTTTAATTCAAATAGTCATCCAGGATTCACGTCTTAGGTGGCTAGATATTCTGTGACATGTTAGGGTATGATGCCTAAAGTAGAAAAGACGGGTCAAACCAAAGGCATGGATACCAATGAGGCAATACCTGACATATACTGATGGTTAATGGGTCTCGGAGCTTATAAGGAGTTGTATTTTTTTCGTTATTTGCTGTGCATCAAAGACCATGCAACCAGTTTTGTTAGTATTGCTAGTAAACTTGTACCATCTGACACAATCACACAAATTGTTGAAGGTACATTGGAAACTATTTTGAACCTGTGGATCTCATTATATTACATACAGAAGGTAGAGGTTATCTGCATACATTGGAAACTTGGGCAGACTGAGATTCTGCACCTGGCCATTACTGTATTTATTTATTTGTTTATTAAAAATGTTTCAGTGTTTTAAGATCTAAGCATCTTACATCATAAAACCAACAAGAGAATATTGTTGCCCCACCACCAAAAAAAAAAACTAACAGGAGAGTGACAGCCCAGTTCAGTGCAGTAATACCAAGCAAAACTATCCATGGCCTATATACAAAAAAAATCAACAATTTTGACTGTGTGGGAGATGCCTCTGTCATTGTCCAGCTAAGTTCTCCTAAATATATGGAACTTCATTGACTTCTAAAAAGAAGACTTAGATTCATTCTCTAGAGTCAGAAAAGTTATCCAGTTGTACAGGACTGGGGTAAGATAAGTAATAGATACTCTGTCTGATGTCACTGATTTAGTCCATATGAAAACCAGCAGCACCAGGTTCAATTACCTGAGATTTTTTTTTTTTTTGGAAGTAAGATGCAGTCGATGCCAATAAGGAGATGAAAAGCAACACCAAATAATTGCTTATAGCACGAAAACCAATGCAACCAAAAAGCCACCACACGTTCTTTCTTTCTTAAAAGCCGTTTTATTGACCTAGGTTTCGTCCATACGAACTTCTTCAGAATACATACTGTTATCTCAACACAAGGTTTATATATGATTTAAACCATTGAATAATTACTTAATTGAAGTAATTAACTTTCATTAATTAGTTCTTAAAAGGGAAATAACACATTTCCTAAATAAATCAAATATACCAACCATATATTTAAAACCCAATGTTCACATAAAATACGTGTATACATAATTTATAAAAATTAGTGTATCTTAAACTAACTTAAATGTACATTAATTTAATTTAATCAACTATACAATGTCTTAAAAAGTATATTACAATATATAAATGTACTCTATCATACTATATTAGTTTACTTGTATATTAAATAACTATATTGTATGTGCATGAAATATAATATATAAAATATATATATATATATGATGCATGTGACATATGTATAACATATATATATATATATATATAATAATATAATATTACACTACTCTATTGCACTATGTTATAAAAAATTGTACTTATATAACCAAATACTCCATATGTGGTTATTATATTTAAATACATATAATACAATAACGTACTCCATTAAATGATGTTAATTCCATAGATTGAGCATATTTAAAAACTACTAATAATATTAATACAAACATCCTATTATTTAATATTATGTACATTCTCCACTATTTAGGCACAAGGAACCATATTTATGTAATAAACTTATAACATAATTAAATCATGTATACATAACATATATTATGCTGTATATACATAACATATCAACTATTTCCCATAAACTCTATTCAGTTTCAATAATGGCATAATAGTTAAATATTCATTTATGCCTGGGGGATTGCATGCATTCAGACGTATTTGCCATTTCAATTCCTCCATGTCCAAGTGGTATATTGTTATTTTTCCTTGCATATCATGGTTAACTTGATCAATGACCATAAATTTAAAGTTATGTTCTTTATTTTCAGCTATGTGTCTTATTAAAGCATTGGTACTTTTTTGATGTCGTATATCCAAAAGATGTTCTTTTATTCGTTCTCTGAATTGTCTTTTTGTTTTCCCTATATAGAAAGCTTTACATTGTTGACACAGAGCTGTATATACTACATTAGATGTTAAACAATTATAGTGTCCATTTATCTTTATACTACAACCATTTATTGTTATTTCTGTACCTGAGCCATGTATATAACTACATATAGTGCATGTTCCACATTTAAAATTTCCTTTACTTTTATTACTATATGTATTATTGTTTCCTTTATTCTCTAAGATGTTTTTAAAAGATGAACTCTTCTTATATACAAATTTTATTTTACCTTGAAACAGCTGTCTCCAAATCTTTTCATTCATGAAAAACTCCCAATTCTTTCTAATTATATTCTCTATTTCCTTACAGCAATCATTGTAATTAATAATATACAATGGAATATTATTACAATATTCTTTCTCTATTGGTCCTTTACTATCCAGTATTATTTTATTTATAGAACCAGTTTTTAATATTGCAGTATAAGTTCCATTTTTCCTCTTATTTATTATTTCATTATATATTCTAACACAAAATTGTTCAGGATATCCTCTATTCATGAATAATTGCATAATATATTTCAGTTCTTCTATGAAATCTTGTTCTTCACTTACCATTCTGGCCGCCCTGACCATCTGTCCTTTAATTATGGCTTTTTTCTGATGGTCAGGGTGCCAGCTATTAAAGTGCAAGTATGCATTAGAAAAAGTGGGTTTTCTATGTATTTTAGTTTTCAAGTTATTAGTTTCTTTATCATATACTATATCTATATCCAAAAACGCTATTTTTTCCTCGTGGACATGATATGTAAATTTTAAGAATCTTATTGTATTATTTATATATTCCAAAAATGTTTCCAATATATCTTTTTCTTCATCCCAAATAATGAAGATGTCATCTAAATATCTTGTATACATAATGAGATGTTTGTGAAAATTTGTTTGAAACAAATAATTATATTCCCAATAGCTCATTATAAGGTTTGCATACATGGGGGCACATGGTGCCCCCATAGCTACTCCATGTATTTGTTGATAATAACTTCCTTCAAAGTATATAAAATTATTCCTCAAAACAATATCCATCAAATTTATTAAAGTGTTAATTTTATCTTGTTCATATAAATGTGTCTCAAACAATTGTTCTTCAAGCCATATCAGGCCAATATCATGTGGAATCGTAGTAAACAAATTTACTACATCAATTGTTACAAAAGTGTATTCATTTTTCATATTTATCTCTTTTAGTTTACTCAAAAAATCCCATGAGTCCTTTGTTATGTTAGTAAAGCATTTCATACTCTCTTTGAAAAAATGGTCCAAGTAATGACTTATATTACATGTTACACTTCTATTTCCATCCACTATAGGTCTAAATTCCAAATTATTGAGGCCTTTATGTATTTTTGGTATTCCGAAGATGCCACTAATTACTGGATGTTCATTTTGTAAAAATTCATGTTCGTCTTCTGTAATTTCCCCTTGGTATAACATATCATCTAGTAATACTTCAATTCTTTTAAATGCTATGTTCAATTACCTGAGATGATTGTCTGGTCATAGGGTCTCAACATGATCCCAGGTTTGAAGGGTATGACAGGTGAGGTCAACATCTTGTTCATAGGTTCATAGGTTAGTCCTAGGCTATCTGCCTTGCAGACCATTTCAAGGTTATCCAATTTCCCTACAAAGGTGAGACCTTGTGTTTCTGAGGTAAACACCTTTAATTTCATGACAACCCTCAACCTCTATATGATGACTGAGTGCTCTGGTCTACAGGTTTATAGGCAAGTAATAGACTAGCTGCCCTTGTGGACAATTTTAATCCTAGCCAATTTCCACTTTAAAGGTGGCAATTAAACATTGTACCTTATGTCTGTGAGGTACACACCTTAACCATTATATCAAACCCAAAAGACACATCTAGAGGTGACTAGATGGCAGGGTAGATTAAACATAACTAGAGTCATGTGATTAGTCCTGCATGTAGCAGTCCACTGTCTGGACATGGAATTCTGTATTCCCCTGCAGTCACTCCAAGCTGCAACCTATGTGCCACAGGTAAAGTACATTACAGTAATCCATGCAAGAAAGAGGCTGTGCGTTTACCACTGTAGTCAGATGCTTTATCCAGGTGATAGTCTTAACCTAAACTAGGATGGCCTGATGACCAATAACTCATGATCTTTCAGTGTCAGACTGTCAACTACAATCACACCCAGATCATGGACCTGAGGCACACATGCAATTTTGTCCTCATACATTGTCAGGGATGAAAACGGTGGAAAATGGGAAGGCTGAATGATGGCATAAAGCAGCAAAGTTTCAGCCTTTGTCTGTTGAACCTAAAGCAATTTTGCTTCACTTAGTGGGTAGATGAATTCAGGGCATCCCTGACAATGGTAACATCTGGTACTTGCTTTGGAAAAAAGGAGATGTAAAACTGAATATCTTCAGAATATGGTTGATAATATACATCTCCCTTGTAATGGCAACATGAATACCATGCAAGGCAGCTGAGATAGAACCCTGAAGTACCCTGTGCTTCAGAGGGATGAATTAACCCCAAAAATCACTATCTGGAAGTATCCGGAGAGGCAGGAAGAAAGAAACACCAGCACAGTGCTCATAAATCCCTAATAATAATATGTGAAGCAGCTAACATGGATTCCAAGGTCCATAGCATCAAATCTCACCACAGGATCATATAGGACCAAGACAGTGTACAGTCCTTCATCATTCTCCATAAGGAAGTCATTTACTACTCATAGGAGAGTAATAGTAGTACCTTGATCTACGACAGACTGACAAGGATTTAGCAGTTTATGAAATGACAAACAGGAATACATCTGTGTCTGAATATCCTTCCTAATAATCTTCCCAATGAATAGACAGTTGGAGACTATAATTCTCCAGACCTTCATGATCAATGTATGACTTCTTGAGAGATGTGTTAATCAAAGTTTCCTTTAAGGGAGAAAGAAACACCCATGATTTCAGTTTTGGTCTGAAATCCCATCACTAGTATAATTCAGTGGTCAGGAAAACTACTGGACTCAGGTGTAACTAACCTTGTAGGACCAAGGTCCTGACTGCAATATGTATGTTGCACGGAAGAAATTAAATGAAATTATAGGACCTCATCGTAATCCCTATTACTAAACTCAGTCCAGTAAATATCTGAATAGCAAAAGCAGGACTTGTTTGAACACAGCCCTAATGGTCTCCAGCCTTGAGTATACTCATTTCAGAAAATCTATTTCCAAAATATATCCTAAGCAATCTAGCTAAAAAAAAGGTAGAATTTTATTAATTTAGTAATTCCAGCTGCACTCCTGAGTGTGCCATCTTACAGATGAGGTGTTAAATTGAGGTCGAATCTGTTTTTTTTTTTTGTAAACAAGAAACATCTCTATTAAATTATCACTTATGACATAGGCAATCACACATTTTCAAATGAAAACAAACCGTATTGTCATATTTTCATTTGCAAACCTTACACATCACGCTGCGGTAGCGTTGTTGCCTCATAGTAAGATGTTGTCCTGTTCGATTCTCAGCTAAAGCTTCTTCTGTGTGGAGATATGTGTGAATGGGCATACCTTCATTGAAGGTTGTGCATCAGGGCTGGCAATTCAGCATGTAAAAATCTACTGCCAATCATTAGTGGACCGGAGTTCCGCTGTGGCGACCCCTAACCGAGAAAAAACGAAAGACACAACAACAATCACTTATACTCTATTCGGTCATTGTCAGTCAAACATTACATAGCTCATTCAAATCCTGCCTTCTTTTAAACCTTATTCCTCCTACCAAAATGTCATTCTGCATGTATTGTTCCCACAATTCCCACTTTTTCTATGTAATTTGCTCCTATCCTTGTCTAAAGATCCCTTTTCCAGTTGTTTTATCTCTGTTACTATATTGACTACTTCTAGCACAGTTGTTTTAGCCTTTGATTTCCATTTTCTTGTAATTGCTTTTTTGGCAGCCACCATAAGGCCTTACTATGTCTAGGCAATTCTGATTCTATATCATAGCTCTGAAAAATAATTTTTGTCATTATACCAGTTTGCTCACCCAATGTTTCTTTTAGAGTAGTCTGCGTGGAATTTTTAAACTCTGCCAACTCATTACACTTCCAAAAATATGTTCCCAATTATCTCTTTCTTCCCTGTCACACCTCCAACATTTGCTATCTACCCAATGAAAAATTCTTTGGAGTCTATTTAGGGGATAAAAATATCTATGTAAACACTTCCAAGCAAAGATTCTAAATCTCCTAGACTCTGTTGCATATTTGGGTTTCATACATATATCCCCTATTGTTTCTTTGTGAATTGCTTATCCAGTCTCTCTTTCCAATCTTTTCTAACCTCCTCTGATTTATTGTTATAGTTTTCATGTAATATTTTATATGGTCTTCTAATTATCCCTTTTTTAACAGCAGCTTCTGTTCTGGATTCTAGATACTACTAAAAACTCTACCTGTGCTGGTCTTTCATTAGGATTCCCCTATTTCTTTCTCTTTGCCTGTACTCTGATATCAATCCTTGATAGGGAAGGCAATCCCCAGCCTGTAGTCCAAATAAATCCTTGGCATTTTCCCATTCTGTTACCTTTCTCTCTCTAATTATTTGTTCAAAATACCTTGGTTCCCTTGCTGGTTATCTCTAGTAAATACCAGCCCCTCTTGCCTATTGTCTTTATCCCTAAATGCAGTCATCCCTATCAAAAGAATATCCTTTCTCCATTCCAGCATTGGCTTAGTTCTTAGAATACTTACTTTATAAATATAATATTCTGTATGGTTATAATTATTCTCCATAAGGATCTGCATCCCAAATCCAAGTCTCTCCTTGTTTCTTGAGCTTCCCCCCATTTTGTCATCATCCCTTTCTACTTTGAATTATAATTTTCTGCTTGTGATATATATATATATATATATATATATATATATATATATATATATATAGAAGCCTTAACTGTGCAGCTCTGAAATAATGCAGCTCTGAAATACTGCACCCCTTCAAATCATGTAGTTCCAAATCACCTTGTTCTATTGGAAGGATCAACTTATCCCACTTGACTCTTGCCGTCTTCCCTTCCCAGATAAAATCCAACAACTCTTTATTAATTGCTATCCACAACTTCTCTTCTGGTTGATAAAAATATTCCTGACCTGTGTATAATACTAAAGGGACTGAAAACATTTTGACTGCTTGTATCTTGCAATCCATAGCCATAAAACAGAGCTTCCAATTTCTTACTTTTTGTATTATCTTTTGCTTAGTCCCTTTCCACATATCCTTTATTGCCATAAAAGAATCCTTTTTAATCGATATTCCTAAGTACAGCATTTTTTTCATGTTCCTATAAATATGGGTATTGCTGAACCAATTCATGTGTGGGTATATAGTATACAGCTGTTGCCTTTGTTTTGTCTTTATTAATTTTGTATCCTGAAATGAGTTGAAACTGTCTCAAATTGTTCCACAGTACTGAAATGTTATTTTCTGGTTTTATCAGGTATAAAATAATATCATATTCAAATAAAGTCCGCTTTTCTTGACTACCAAACCAATTAAATTTGTACGTTTTCTTGATTTCCATGTTTTTCTGCTTTATACAGATTTTCATAACATTTCTGAAGCATTACGCTGTTTAAGAGGCAACCTGGTATATCGTCAGGCCCCATTGAAGCTGTGTTTTTAGCTTTAGAGAGTGCAATGGCAACCTGTTCTTTGGCGATAATTGGCAGTAGAGTGGTGGGGGTATTTCTTTTGGGGAGAACTGGGGGTGATGTGGAGGTAAAATTTGAGCTGAATTTGTTGGCTAGCAGATTTGCTATATCTTCCGGCTGAGGTTAGGTGATGTTGCCTACCACTAATGCTGCACATTGCTGGCTATTGCCCTTAAGATTGCAGACATAACTGAAAAATTGCCTTATGGTTATCCTTAGCTTTGGATGCTATTTTTACCTCAAAGTCTGCTTTCAGAGACTTGACTAGTTCCTTGATCCACTTGTTTAGACTTATGCAGACCTTTTGCTCAGTTGTGCACATTCCCTCTTATTTCTTGACAGGAGTTTCTTTTTTTTTTTGTTGTGCAACCTATTAATACCAGGGGTCCACAAGGGGTGGCTTGTTTTTGCAGTTTGACCTGAGTTTATTTTGGTCTGGTACTGCCATTTCTATGCAGTTGTTTATATGATCATACATAGGTTCATAGGTTGGTACTAGGCTATCGGCCCTAGGGCCTATACAAGCCTAGCCATAACAATTCCCTGGATATTTCTTCTCACAATATTTACTTCCCTGGACCCCTGTCTAGCAGGGTGACTGACATGATCCCTGGGATGAATTTCCTATCTCCCATCCAATCGTCAAGATTCCTTTTGAAGAGGGCCAACGAGGTGCTCTGCTTGACATGTATGGGCAGTCTATTCCAGAGTATGGGTAGTCTCTGGGTCAGGAAACCATCCCTCCAGCATGTTTTGTTAATTGTGATAACAATGTTTAGAACCCTGGAGCATGTGTCTCTGAGGGATTGGGATTTCTTTAAGTGGAGCATGTCCAACAGCTCAGGATTTGACATTGCCTTGTATGTTAAGCAGAGATCGCCTGTGAGTAGACGATATGCCACAGAGTATAGTTGGAGTTTTTTAGATGGCCAGCATAGGACATCTACTTTAGGCCTGTGATTCTTTTAGTGAGGTATTTCTGTGGCCTTTCCAGCTGTTGCAGATGTCTTGTGGGGTACATACCAAATGGAGCATTGTACTCTATAATGGGTCTAATGAGGGATGAGTACAGTGGGACAATGATCTCCTTTTTTCTGGATGAAAAGCCCTTAGTGATGAGATGTGCCACATAGAAGGATTTCCTGACTGTTGTGGTGATATGGTTATCGAAGGTGCAACCACTGTCCACCTGTGTCCTTAAGTCTCTCATCACACTTTCAGTGTTTAGTGTACTGCCACCTATGTGGTAATTCATGGGTACATAGTTTTTCCCAAAGGGGATAACTGTACATTTCTTGACATTAAGCTTGAGCCCATGGCTCTGGCACCAAGCATCTGTTTCTGTAAGGCCCTTTTGTAGAATATCCACATCATTTGCGGATTCAATAATGGCTCCCAGTTTGCAGTCATCTGCGAACTATGTTAGCCAGAGTCCCTTAGTGCTGGGCTGTACTCCAAAGGAGTAGATGCCAAACAAGTACGGTCCCAGGACTGAACCCTGAGGTACTCCACTTGTCACTTGTCTGGAGCTGGATTTGGAGTTGGCTACTTTTACAGTCTGGGTTCTGTCAGTAAGCCAGTTGGCAACCCATCGAGTGACATAGGAATTTATGCCCAGCTTAGTAAGGTAAGCGCTTGTACCAGTTTAAGGCTTCCTAGTGCTTTCCAGCAGGTTTTAGAGCAAGTGCTAGTCACAGGGGTTCAGATTTTAGTGCTACTACTGAGAAACCAGCTAGTTCTAAGGGAAAATTTGAAGAGTAGACTTTCAGGCACCTGGAATAGTTTAACCGTAGCCCCGCTCTGCTGCATGATGCAAAAAATGCTCAAACACACGCATTTTTAAGCAAGAAAGTTGAAAGGGATAGAAATCAGCCCAAAAAGGCTGATAAAATTACAATTTCAGAGCTGGAAACCACTCCTCTAGTGTTAGATAGGCAGTACAATTCCCACCACTCCCACTGGTAAGCAGTAGGACTTCCCTTTACCACAGCAAGGTCTGGATAGCTCTGAACACAGAAAATAAAGTCCTGAAACCAGCAAAGCCTGGGATCTGGACTATACTAACTAGGAAAAGCGGGAAATGAGAAAACAAGATAGTATTTTTTTGGGGGGGTTGTTTTTGGTTAAAACTGGCTAAACAATGCAATAATACAGTAAATAAACACAGAAAAGGCTAACACACTTGAGTGTGTAGCCCTAAACAGTGAATGCAATTAAAACTCTACAAAATTAGCAATTTGAAACTTTTTAAATGAAGCAAGGCAAGTGCACAACTGAAAAACGATTTAAGAGACAGTAATACAGTAGAATAAGCAGCTAGTCTACATATACAGAGAAGTCTATATATATATACAGAAAAACAGCTAAAACACACAAACAATTCAGATGCAGTGCAACCTAGAGCACTTGAGTTGTAGCAATATTAAGGCAAATCAGTTTTAATAAATGCACTAAAATATACTCTATATTTCCAAAATGTTTGAGAAGCACAGTCAGAACACAAGGAGAGTCAGGCAATTTTTTTTTTTTTTTTTTTTTTTTAAAGAAAGGGAGAAAGGAGGAACAGAAGGAAAGAAACTAAGTGGGTTGGCCTTCTCAGATGTTCTCTCTCTATTAGGTAGAATGAGCTAATGACACTAGACTGGGAGGAGTGTCCCAGATCAAATTTACAGTAGGGGCGGGCAACTGCAAAGCCACCAAGTATAACAGCAAGACACCAACAGGGATGGAGGGTGGGGAACAATACTAAAGCTATTAGCCTACACTCTTTTAGACATGGATTTTGTGTACACCTCTGCATAAGTGTCTATGTTTTTTAGATTTGGGGGAGCTTGGAAAGTAGGTGTGCCATCCTTTAATAGAGGGTAATTTACCTTAGAGAAGTTCTTAACGTTTTTTGGGGTTAGGTATAGAGATTAGTTTTACCTTTATTTCAAGGGAGACCACTTTATGATATGATCTCATGAGTGAGGACATCACACTAGGGAGCTGCAGCACTCTTCAATATTTGTGAGTACACATCTAGGATATTTGTTCCCCTAATGGGAGTGAAGACTAGCTGCTCCAGGTTATTTGAATTTACAAAGTCAAGAAATGTTTGGGTCTGCATACTAATGGTCATATATGTCTCCCTATTAATGGAAGGGTGGTTAAAAGCACCCATGAGTATGGTATGGTATGGTATTGGGCTGGATGGTGAGTGATTCTAGTAACTTCAAGTATGATGTATGGGTTTCTTGGTTCATGGTGGGGGACCTGTAGCTAGCAAGACACAGTCATTGCAGTTGCCCTTTGCCAGACTAAAATGCAATGATTTCTAACTTTTGGTGGTGGCTGTTCATTGGGTTGTTACAGAAGTTATAATTTCAAGCAGGGGTAGAAAAAAATAAAATGTCGAGCAATGAGAAAGAGAATCAGGATCCCAGCCATAAGTGCTAAAATGCACTTTATATGTTGGTACAAAGGATGGTAACCTTCACCTTACTAAGCAAGCTGGGCCTCCCTGACAGATTGGGATGAAAGAAAGACTTTAGTGATAAGGCCTTTAAATAACTGAGTTATGTGAGCCAAGCTACAAAACTATTGTTCACACTTCAAAAGACAGACAAGATACATAAATAATATTTGAATCATTTAGTACATAATAAATAGTTAATGGCTATATAATGCAAATACGGTGCTTAGCATGCAGTTAGAAATCTTTACATATTAGTCTGGCAAAGGACTACTGTAATAATTGTGTAGTATACAGTGCAAGTCATATGATCAAGTTATGTTCTGCTTGCTATTTAGCTTAGAAATAAATATTTGTATCTATTAGCATTTAGCTGTGAAATTCCTTTCTGGCTATCTCAAATCAAACAGTGCATCCCAACCTGCAACAGTAATGGTGTAGTTAGCAGGATATCTGAGGCAACTACCAGACGTGTCACAGCCTGTATTTGAAGTAAGAAGACAAAACATCTGATAATGGGTAGTTAGACAATGATTTGTGTACAATTAGTGTATTATATGAGTGTAGTTTTATAAGTCTCTGCAGAATACTGATAAAATCTTGGATTTAAGATCTGGTTTCTTACAGGAAAATTTGGTATTAAGAGAGAAAATAAGACTATGACAGCACTGTTGTTATATCCTGGGCTTTGTGCGGAGCTGACAGAAGTACACCAAAATAACTCCACACCTATGGAAATTTACCATGTGGAGACCACAGATGACCCAAGTTGAAATGATGAACTTATTCAAAAACATGAATAAGGTAGGTACTTTCATCCTATAAAAGTGTGCAGGACTTCATCAGAACTGAATAATTTCTCTTGGTCTCCAAGTAGTAATGTTCCTTGGCTGTCCAGTTACTTTGGATATTCTGGTCTTTTCAATAATAGTGTTCCACAACACATAACAGAAGTTTCATAAGATCTTTAATCAGAAATGAGAAAGATTCTAAACATTGTACTATGTGAGTTTTTGACATTTGATTAGATATGATAGCTTACAGTAACAGAACAAGGAATAAAGCTGCTAAAGGAGACAAGATCATTTTAGCTGCAATATATAATTTAAATCTTTCTTTACCACCCTGAGACTATGCAACTTAGTTAACAGGCTTAACAATTAATTTGTGTGTCTGCTTTTATGACAGAATGATATCAATAACCTAGAGCAAAAATACACAACGCAAGTCAAGGTTTAAATTAACTGGTAGATTAACTCAGAAACCGATTCAAATCTAATGATCTGGAAGATCAGGATGATAAAAACAAAAGGCATTCATTTGCCAATTAGATTAGTGCCAGTTACCTAAAAATATGACATTATTGGTAATTTGTTTGCATCGTGTCGGCTTTTATATCCTGGGCTTTGTGCGGAGCTGACAGAACAGAAATACCTGCAATTAAATAAATTCTGACACAGCAGAACTCCGGTCCGCTAATGATTGGCAGTTGGTTTTTACAGGCCGAGTTGTCAGCCCTGACGCACAACCTTCAATGAAGGTACGCCCATTCACGCATGTTTCCACGCAGAAGACGCTCTAGCTGAGAATCGAACCGGACAGCATCTTACAGTGAGGCGACAATGCTACCGCAGCACCAGCACTGCAGTTATTGCCAATGAGGAACATTAATCATAGGCAACCCCAAACTGTATAGAGACGATACAAATTACATTCTAAATAATATTCAAATGTAATCTCTTTCTCTCTTACTATTTAGTGATGGTTTCCACAGCACATTCCATAAATAAATACTGCTCAGGAAAGATTTAGACTTCTTTCTTCTCATATGTTCTGGTGTACACCCATCAGCAAACCAATTGAGCACATCTTCTAATTTGGCCACTTTGAAGAGCTAATATGGATTGCTAGTCTTTGCCAACAATCATTATACCAGTTTAGCAATAATTCACTTTTATTATTAACTTGGGACATCACAGTAAGCATGAATATGTGGCTACTTAAAAGAAAAAGAGATAACACTTTCATTGTTTTGATTTAGATCATGACAGACTTGACAGAAAAAAATCACTAAACATAGAAGAGTGGGCTATAAATTCTGTACTGGATTTGCACTTCTGATGTATTTATCTTGAACTGAAAAATTTGTAATACTGCAGAGAAAAAAAACAACATTAATATATAGTCTACATCAGATCATGTTAAAAAGCTCTGTATTTTTTGAAAGACAACCAAGAAAACAAACAAGCAAGAATACTTAGCTGAGTTACAGAAACATGGCATACCAGACCCAACTGTGAAATTTAAAGCATGCAAATAGGTATTCCAGAATGTTAGTAACACAGCAAAATATTCTTTCCGTAACATAAAACTGCAACAAAACAATTATGACAGATAGCTAGCAAAATGAAGCCATCTACAGAGCCATCAAGTCAACTGAAAGATAATTATGTGCTACAAAGAGCAGTAAAGCCAAATTAGGCAATCACCTAAGAGTTAATTTAAACTGGTAAGTGTTTCTGTATTATGTAAAACAAAACATGTTGTATCTTTCTGTGGTTCCACATTGGGTATGATGGATTTGCATTAGCAAAGATAAAATGCAGTTGCTGTCATCAAGTGATGCTGCTTTGTACATAACTGCTTAGTTGGCTCCAATAATATGGAGAAAGCTAAACGTGTGCATAGTTAAATACAAATAAGTGCATTGTGAAAATGATGTACTGGCAGTTAGCAATGAATAGAATTGCAGGTATTTCAGCTTTACTGGTATTAATTTTTTCAAATGCAGTATGAGAGAAATTGAAGTATTTAATATGTTTTCCAACATTTATGTTTGTCAAACAATAGCTAATCATCTGTTGTTAAATGGTGCTTATTTGTGAAAATGGAAAAATGCTTCTTATATTTACATCTTTGCAAATTACATTAAACAATTTTTACAGTTTTGATTACAGAAGTACTAAGCTTGGATTATTGCAATATTTTATAGCCAGTGTATGAGACAGAACTCCTACTCAAATATTGCTTTCAGGATATAAACACAGAGTGTTCTATTTAATAAAGGGCACTGTATTGTCATGTTAAAAAGGCAATTGTAAATACAATCTACTTATTACAAAGTGGCACTGGCTAAGAAATAAATTAATTTTACTAGGTAAGCAATCATGGGTACCATACGATGCCTACTCATGTCTTTCTTTAAGTAGATACTCTCAAACGTTCTTGCCGCTTTTTTCAGACACTTAATAGTGCTCAACTCCCAAACTAATCAGGGCTGTACCTGATAAACATGGCTTAAATTTGTGTCTGCCCATCCAATCAAGACTTGTCTCAAAGGTAGCCAAAGCAGTAATTTGTTTGAACAGTAGTGATAAATAATTTTATAGGCTGTGAATAATCTGAGTTAGGAACCTATCCCTCCAGTGATGTAGATGTAGGTCCCTAGTGTGGTTGTTTTTACAAGGACATAGAAGGCATGGGTCTTTCATACTTTGAAAGCAAGACATAAATCACCTTGTAGCAGCGAGGAAAATTATTACCCTTGTGAGGTCATCAGATATTATCTCTGATAGCATGTCTAGCTGCAGTTTTGTAAATCCTTGTAAATAATTACAAATTACCCTGTGTTATAAATGCCAGCATGATTAGCTATAATTTTGTAAACAAGTTTGTGTTTTTTGATTGTCTCTTTGATTGTGAAAGATGTTTAAATCAAACAGTGTTCTTCTGGCTGACCAAATGTACATGTCTTTTAAAAAGAATTCTGAATGCAGGTTGTGCTAATCAGCTGACCTAGAGTGATGTCATTGTGTACCAAAGCTGAAAGGAATGGAACAGCTATTTTTGTTTACTTTTCAAAAGTCTGAAATGAGAGAATAGGATTTTCATAACATCGTTTTGTGACTTTTAAAAGATTCTGCTATAAAAAGCATGTTCTGAGTCAGTTGTGTTTAGTGTTGTTCAGCTGCAGTGTAGAGTACTTCAGTTGAGTTGCAGCAGTTGTTGTAGTAGTCAGTGGTTGTTTTCCAGATTAGCATTTATCCCTCAGAGTTTTTCAGAGCTGTTCAGCAGAAATACTAGGATTTGCTATTCCAGTCGCTGAGGACTGGACAACAGCCTGAAGACTGGACATTTACTTGCAGAAGTAAGAATATCGTTTTGCCTTGATTTAATTAGATTAGACAGGGACAGTTAATCTTTATACAGTTGGTGATCTACAGTTAGCTAGTTAACATTTTTTCTTCATTCAGTGTGAAACCAATCCCACAGTGTTATTTTTGTAATTCCCGTGCGCGTGAAACTCTGTGGTTTATTGAAATCAGTTATTCAGTTTGTGTGTGTGTGTGTGTGTGTGTGTGTTTTAAATAATTTTTATTTATCAAATATTTTACTACCCTCTATCGTGTCTGGTTATTTAGAAAGTGTTTATGCTTATTGTGATAATACCAGGACCACTCCAAAAAGCCTTTCTGTTTTGATTGCATGCTACCTGTTATATCAATATTTATTTTATTCAGTATTCCCTTTTGAAGGTTATCATGGTATGTTGACTTATGGGAGCATTACCGTGTAATTTGCAAAAGAGGACATAGCAGGTAAATCTGTGCCAGTCTTTTCTAAGAGTGTTTGTATGCGTGATTATTAAATATTTAAGAGTGAATGTGTCAAATACCTAGAACTGGGGCACAGTGCCCTGTAGTAGGTAGTGTGACAACTTATTTGGGTATCTGGATTGAAGCAAATAGTTCAGTCCCAGGTTTGGCGCACATTCCCAGTGTGCCCATAGGGGAAATTGTGTGTTCTATTCCTGCTTTCAGTAACACTCCCTTACCAGAGACAGTGGTGAGGATTGATGCTCCTTAGTTACTGCCCAGGTTTAGATAATGGGTCATCACAATCCTAAAAAGCACCCCATCCACAAATGATTAGCTACCTGCCGACTAACATGCCTCCTTGTATGATAATTGGGACCCAAATGGTTTGAGTGTGTGGCTAGGCTTGTAAGGGCCCTAGTGCTGGTTAGTCTAGTAACAACCTATGAGTCTACAGACCTATGAACCAGTATGCTTTTGAGTATGAGGAGAGTTGTAATAATCTATCAGGACTGCTGAAGGACTTAAGGCCTTTAATTTTCTTATTAAGAAATCTTTGGGGCCTTTTCAGTTGAGCAGTTTGCCTGGATTTGTACATTACAAAGGGGCATTCTATTCATTGATTAATCTGATAAGGGAAGGGTACACTGGCAGGATGACTTTGATGGTTCTTGAATATATTCCTCTGGAAATTAACTGAGCCAGATAGAAGTAGCTCCTGACTGTGATGACACATGATGGTGATCAAATGAGAGGAAACAGCTCAGACTGCAGGGGTGGTTTCAATGTCATGACCACAATTTAATTGTATGTATGTGTGCTGAAACAAAGCTCACTTTATCTACTAATATTGCCATTTCAGGGCAAGCATCAGTAATAACTTTATATCTTTAACAGACTCTCTGCCTGTCCTTCTATCACCACATATATCCCATGCTATACTCCTTCCAGGACACTCAGAAATTCTGACAAACAACTGCTGTTAATTTACAAACCCAAAAAATCCATAGGCCAGAATCTCAATAGCTACACACCCACCCTAGCATGGAACAGACTACCTTGCACATCAGAGACATAGCCATGCAGAGGAATTAAAAAAAAACATTAAAATGACATCTACAAATGTACCAAGCTGTGTAAAATGACTTGAAGACTAACCTATGTGATATTCATAGACTCTAGTACAGCAGCATAAGCTGTGTTGCACAGGTAAACTGGGCTGCTGTACTCCACATGGCACTGGATCTCATTAACAAATGATATGCATAACTGTGAATCACTCAGCTAAGCATTAGAAACAACTACTCGGTTGACAGACATACCATCATATGCAAGGAAGTGCAGGTTCTTAGATGGCCACATATAGATACATACAGATATAGAGTCTCCCCTCCTTCCCCAAGGATACATACACACACACACATGCAAACACACACACACACACACACACACACACACACACACACACACACACACACACACACACACATAGACAAAACACCTAGTCAGACACTCAGACCCTCTGACACTGAGATGCACAGACAACTGCAAGCATACAGAGAGACACGGGCACATCCAATGCAGGCACACCCTCCATCCATAAACATTTTCTCATCTATAAGAGTATCAGGCATTGGCCATATAACACACACACGCACACACACACACACACACACACACACACACACACACACACACACACACACACACACACACACACACATGCTTATTCACAATAAACATTCATTTACATGTAATGCCTTTGCTCATTCAAATACTGACACACAGACATACATTTGCATGCACACTCACATGCAAAGTACTCATTTGGATCAGCAATATGAACAAGATGAATCTTTTCTACTCCACCCTGTGCAGATTCTCCGCAGCAATTATAGCAGTGAGCTTGACCTTTCTGAGGATTCTTTCCTCTTGTAAATATGTATATACTGTTGAATTTCCAACTGTGTTCATATCACACCTCAACTCTTAAGAGACTAAACACTATTATTGTATCCTCCTATTTGCTTTTGTATACTCTATCCATTCAACACTAGTGTTTATCCTCTGATTTCTTGTGTGACCATAGTATCTGCAGTATCTTAGTTATAATTTCCATTACTAATTCATACTACTATTGTATCAAGCTTATTTTTACATCAGGCTTCTGTTCCTACTGGTATAAAGAATACAAAATCCTAGTTATGTAATATAACATAAAGTTTTGTAATGTACCAATGTCTACTTGATATATTTTGTTTGTCCTATTTGGTTATTGTATTGTGGAACTTTTCTCCCCGGGCCTCCACTGAAAATGGACATATATCCAGCTGGACTAGCCCGGTCAACAAATGTAAAATAAATAAATAAATAAATAAACAATTCATAGGCTCAATGCAGCTAATAACTGTATGCACTTAATGCAGTTTGTATACTGCTCTGTATGGATTTTGCATAGAACAGACATCTAAGAATCTCTATACTCAGTAAGTCACCATCATCAGTCCCCCTTTTTCCATTTCCTGCATGGTGTCAGGCTGTTGTATCAACTGTTACCATCTCTCTATATTTAATATCACTCTGTTGCCTTCTTCAACACTTATGCCTGACTGTTACAGGTCTTCTCTAACACAATCCATCCAACTCTTTGCTAGATGCCCTCATTTCCTCTTGCCTTCTTCCTGTCTATCCCAAATCTTCACCTGATTTTCTTCTGCTTTTCTGAATGTGCCTGAATCACCATCCTCTGTTCTATTTAACCTTTTCTGCAACTGGAACTACTTTTGCTTATTCTTTTATGCCCTAATTTCTTCACCTGTTCCTCAGTGTGCATCCTACCACTCATCTCAGCCACTTCATCTCTATTACCTCTAGCTTCCTCAACTGCTCTGCCTTTACTGCCCAGGTTTCTGTAGCACACAGCAGTACTGGTCGCACCACTGTTTTGTACACCTTTGTTTTGTTCATCTTTGTTTTCAGTTTCTTTGCCATTCTTCTGCCATACACTGCGCCTGACACTCTGTGTCAGTTCGCTGCAGCACCTCTGATTCTAACTTTGACCTCCTTATTCAGACTTCCCTTTTCCTCAACCACCCCTCCCAGATATTTGATGCTGTTAACTTGTTCCACTACTTTCCCTTCTAGCTCAGTTCCACCATTTGCTGCCATTACATCTGTCTTATCTGTACTCAGTTTCATCACATGTGCCTTCAGTTTTGCATTCTATTCCCCTGTCCTTTGCTGAAGTACTTGGAAGTGTTTTGTGCAAAGCAGTGCAGAGGGATGGACAAGTGCCAACGTTAAATAGCCCATGGGTGGAACTCACCAGGCTCTTAATGCTGCTATTGCAGTGAGGCTAGGCAGCCTCCTTTCCAGACAGATGAGAGAGCTAGCATTGGCTATTCACTCCCATCCTCCCCATGCAGTCCCATAAGTGCCCATGCTGCTAATTGAACATTGTTCATCTGGGGCAAAGTGCCCATGCTGCTGATCTAACGTGGATCATCTGGGGCACAGTGCCCATGCCACTAATCGAACATGGATCATCTGGGGCACAGCACCATGCCTCTAATGGAATATGGATAATTTGGGGCACAGTACCCATGCCACTAATCAAACATGGAACATCTGGGACAGATCTGCTTTTAGAGTAAAGCTGTATTTTTTTTTAAATTTACTCCCTGGGGATCCAATGAAAATTATGTCAGTTTAGCTGAAATCTCCTAATTTTATGACAATAAACAAATGTAAATATTATGACTAGTGTATTTATTCAGAGAAATTGTCTGTATAGTACCAGTTTTGAAAAATGTTTGTTGTCGGGTTGGTCAGATATATATTTTTTTACCTCTGACTTGGTTGCTACTGCACAAGGCTATGTCCAGAAAGAGAGAGAGAGAGAGAAAGAGAAAAATAGGTGAAAACCACTGCTAGGTGTCTGTATTAACTTACAAAGTTGTTACAGTTAGATGTCAAAGTATAGCCAGGCATTCTAGGCTTAAGGCAGTGGACTCCTGTATACTGACATCTGGCCTTCGTCTACCAAGATACTTGATCAAAGAAAATATCATGATTTTTGTCTGACTGTTAGTGGAAGTAAGTGAAGTGCTGATCTATGTCTGTTTCATAAAAAAGTCTGGGCCGATCATGGCAAGATTATAAAGATCATGAGAACAGACTGGTCTCTGCTATAAATTATGAATGAACTGTTGTCAAGTTCCACAGTCACACTTCAAGGCAGACAAAAAGGGAACTGACTTGCTTATTTCCTGTTGCAGTTATTAAAGTTGTGTCCATATAGCCATTAGCCATAATTTATCATAATCTTTTAGTAATGTAGCAGTTTATACGTTTGTGCCATAGTAAACCAGTAGCAACTCTATATCCTTTAAAGTATGAGAATAAAATGAACACTGGCTTAAGAAACAGAGTGGGCTCCCATGGTAAAGCCCATCCCTTCTGGCCTTAAATTACTCTGTTACTGTTGCATAGTGTTTCAGACAAAGTAGTTGTTGTATCCTGTTCTATCAAGAGACTCCTAACTAAACAATATGTGTCTTGTGTGGCTCTTGTTTTCTGTAGAATTCCTGTGTGGTTGCATTGACCATGTTTCAAAGAATTAGACCATTTACAGCAACTCTGGGCAGCGTACTGCTTATCAAATGTCACTATAACAAAGTTTTGATTCTCAGAGCTGTGCTCTTCATCAGGGGAAACCATATGTAAAACTTAAAATATTTAGGGTGGAAGGCAAGAGCATAATGTTTTACAGAACTTTCTGGGTCTTGTTTTGTTTCTGTGGTGTGAAAATCTTTGTGCTGCAAGTGCATTTTCAGCAGGCATCCAGCAGAGGGAGATCTTGACCAAAAGATCACTCAGAGTCCAGCTCCCCCCCCAAAAAAAGAAAAAGTTGTTACCTAGTCCAGAGGATAAGATGCTATTTGAGGGAGGTTAAAAAATGACAATAATTTTAATATATATATTTTTTTTATTTTGATGATTTTGTATGTATTGTGAAGTTTGACAAAGGGCCTTCATCTACTGAGAAACAAACTCACCAACCAACATATATTCCTTATATTGCAAGTTGACTGAGACATTTAGAATGCACTATATTGTGGTAATGTCAGCGACGTTTAATTACTGGAACTGCTGGCTGAATAACTGGCTTCTCCTTTTTAACAAGTGCCACATTTTGACTCATTCCCCGTTCCATTTCTTGTTTCATGTATTATCTAACTAAGTGGGTTGGCCTTCTTGTACACTTTTCATCTCTGGCACAGGCCATAAAGCAATAATGCTTCATTATGTAAACAGTTCAAAGAGAAATAATACATTTATTCACCACAATAATGAAGTGTGATGAGCTTACATAAACATACACTCCCGACAATGCAATTAAATATGTTGTCTAGGGGTCCAAATCCTGCAATATCTTGAAAGGATGTGAAGTAATCTACAAAATCAGTACCCTCAGATATAAATTTCCCATTTAGCTCTTTTTACTTAAAGAAAAATTATGTTCTCTCAATCCACCGCAGAAGTGCTTGATTCTAAGTCTGCATTGTAGAACAGCTTGAAACATTTATTACCAGCTCAAGATATCACTGTAACACCTAGTACAACAGCTTGTTTTATGACAATACACAGACCAGTCAAATAATTGTCAGACAATGCAACTACGTACTGCTGAGATGGCAAAATGAAAAAGCTGTTCTAGTTGATGGTACTCTGAAAAAAGACATACTACATAATTTATAAGACTATGTTTACAGATTTGAGTAAGTTTCACTCTTTACATCTTACTAGCAGACTATCAGCATGGAAGCAAGCTATATTCCCTGGACCAGACTGATTCTCACAACGTCTCTTGTTTACTGTGTGACTAAGTCGTAACCACATCAAAAGAGAAGGGCCACCCACAAAATAGGTGACTGTGTTTGGTAGGTGTTAACCTGGCTAAGAAAAGGCTGAATGTATAAATAAAAAAATAAATAAGACTAGCATGGAAATCTAATAATAGTGTGTGGTCTTTGTGCTGTTTAGGCAATAGCATTGTTACCCAGTATATGGCTTCAACACTTTTCTCAGCTACAGAACTAGATTTGTGCCAGCACCATACTCTCCTTATTGATTGGTTGTGTCATTTTGAGCATGCCAGGTCAGTACAGTAATACTAAAGTAATTAATAAGCCCATCATGCATGCTACAGCTCTACTGTGCACATTATGTGTGGACCATGTAGCACACAAACCGGAATCTCAGACTTGTTCTCCCTCCACCTAGCCATGGCTAGATGTACCAATGCAGTTGAGTTTGTCCCATGTTTCCATCTTGAATTTGTGCAACTGCGGACACCTTCAGAAATGTCTGCAGGTAGTATGTGATTTCATAGTAACATCAGCCCCTGCATCAGACTTGAATCTCACTTGATTTTCATGAATAAGAATTTTCACTCAGGGATGATGTTAGCATTTTGGGAGCTCCCACCAAGTTGGGGGGACCCATGGACATGTCCAGTCTAAGTATCTCCTACCTTAAGCAATCTTTTAGTTCATACTACAGACTTTTTGGAGATAACACACACATACTAAACTGTAGCTAAAATGCTCTTACAATTTTACAGGCTTGTGTATGAAACTATGTTTGCCCATTTCACAGAGGGACACTGACAGCGACTGACATTTAGTTGGAATGATGATATATTCCTACAATCCTACGTACAGGATTAGCCTAAGATGAAATAGTGCCCTAAGTAAAGGGTTTCATGGCACCCCCAACTACCTACTGTTTCACTGCCCTACACACATATTCCAGTGATACCCACAACCTGGGCTTTCTGCACCATGCATATAATTTTTTCTTTCCTTTTCCTCATATTTTACCTTACTCTTCACGTTTTTCAAGAAGTTATGGGCTTTCTATATGCTCTGAAGTGCAGCATTTTGTTACAACTTTTTCCACTATTGATGGTTTAACAAATTATGATTAAGAAAAGAAATTCAGCTTTGTTGTTCAACTTACTTCTCCTTGCAGCCTTTCAACACACCTTTCCTGGCTAAGATAATGCAATCATAACTCTTAGGAAATAATTGAATTAAGCTAGGGATTCTGGGGCTGCCAGGACCCCAGAATCCATATTTCTTTGGCTATTCTGAGGTGCACTTTAGAACATTTTGCCAACTTTCTAATTCAGTGGTAATCTTAAAAAAATCACGAATAAGAAAATAATTTCAGTCTTATTTTTTTCTTTCAAGAATGGCATAAGTTTTGCCCAAGGCTTAATGTCCAAAAGTAACAAGATAGTATATCACAATAATATAACAAGACAAATGTTTGAGACGATACATAAATCTTACACAAATCCCATCTGGGAATAGTGCCTGCTTTTCTATCCCCCACTAAAAAAGGTAACAGTCAGTGTCTGTGCATCCCTCTGGTTCTAGACTGGGATGATGGCAGAGGTTTAAATGGCCATGGTCATATAGCACAAGTGACAGCTGTCAAACATATACAAAGCATGCCTCCACACTCCTCACACTTACTGCCCAAAAACAATGCCACCTGTAGGCATGTCTGATGTGTAATTGTGAGGATAGTGAACAAAAAAACCCCCCAAAAAACAAAAACTTTGTTGCTTCTACATAGCACACTGACCCTACACAAGCTGCTGTAACCTTCTTTGTACACCGCTGATGTCTGTGAGAAAAAGAAACAATGACTATACTGTTTCCAGCCTAAATTTAAGCTATAATGACCTCCTGTGCACACCTCTGGAAAAGTAAAGAAGCAATAAACATACGATCTCCTGCCCCCATACAACCTACAGCAATCTTATGTACACACCTCTGAGAAGGGCTAGTTTTAGAACAGGTGCAGTTGCGGGCATAGGTCATCACTAAGTCCTTCTCAAAATCCATTTATACAGTCTGGGATGTGAGGGCCACCAGATCCCCTAGATGATTTAAAAGTCTGAATGTTCTATGATGCATTTTATTCCTTATTTTTGAAAGATAATTATATGTTAACTGAGATATATTTTTTACTGTTACCCAGAGGAATTATGCATCTGCGGTGGTGGTGCTGCGGTAGCGTTGTCGCCTCACAGTAAGACATTGTCCTGTTCGATTCTCAGCTAAAGCGTCTTCTGTGTGGAGATATGCATGAATGGGCATACCTTCGTTGAAGGTTGTACGTCAGGGCTGGCAACTCGGTACGTAAAAACCTACTGCCAATCATTAGCAGACCGGAATTCTGCTGTGGCGACCCCTAACCGGGAAAAGCCAAAAAGATACAACAACCCAGAGGAATTATGCACGTCGCCAGTATTAATATGTGTGTGTGTGAGTGTTTGTGTGTGTGTGTGTGTGTGTGTGTGTGTGTGTGTGTGTGTGTGTGTGTGTGTGTGTGCACACACACACACACACAGACACACACACGCACACACACACACGCACACACACACACACACACACACACACACACACACACACACACACACACACACACACACACACACACACACACACACACACACACACACACACACACACACACACACACTATATGTTCACCTTCAAGGAAACTGGAGGAAGGCTGAGTCACCTACTGTATGTCTTTGAGGTGTTGGAGGAAACCAGAGCACCTGGATAGATACATGCATACAGGCAGGTAGGGCATGTAGACTCCACATAGAAAAAGCCAATGCCAAGAACTCAACCAAAGCAAAGTGCTATGAAATGGCACTGCTACTCACCATGCCACTGATCCAATGAGCAGCTACTTTCAGGCACCTTCTTTTCCTTCCAAGGCACAGTAGCCATCTATCATGTGTAAAATGTGTTTTTGGGATGGTTAAGTGAAATAAATTATGGCAAATTGCATAATGGCAATGACAATGGTGTTTGTGATATAAGGAAATCATAGACAGATTGTTATTATTTCACTGCAGTTCCCTGCCCCCCATACAAAGCATAAGCCATAGCAATACCAGTTTTACACTGATTTCAGCAAATAGCAATTCACTGTACAACACTTGTACTGTCATACAGATCAGTGACTGTTGTTTAGCAGTTGTCAAATAATAACAATCTGCAAGTCATTTTTACTCACCTCATTGAGTAATGCATGAATGTCGCTAACCCTGATTTCACAGATTGTCCACGATTTTTCCTCATTTTTGCCGTGTCCCTTGTAAACATTTTGATTTATTAGTAAATCATTCAAGATTACAGATAGCCAATGATGTCAGATAGAGTTTCAAACTCCTTGTTATCCAAAAAGTGCATGTTGATACAAAATATATTATTCTATTAACTTTTAAAGTGAATTAGGGGAATATTTAAAAACTGTTACTGATTTTTAGCCTTTATTCTGCCATTATGTTTTGCTTTGCCCAGAATTCTTAAGCTAAGAAATTGAGAGTTATAATATCTGGTGTCCTGTCAGTATTTACAAAACTCTCTGAAAGTGAAAAACATTCCTGAAGATCAGTATCATCTGTTCTTGTTAAAATCCTATGGCAGCACTGAGATCAGTCACTCTGGATTGCTGACCTCTAGAGCTTACATTGTTAATGTTCATTCACTGATTACCAGCTTTATTCTAACAGGGTCCTGTCACAAGCCTGTTTAAGATAAATCGCATAATTGGAGAAATTATCTTTTTTACGCATCATTTTCCCCCAACCAGCAGTAGCAGCTTTTGTAAGGCCCCCACAGAGTCAAAGGCAATTAGTGGGGGCCCCCTAGAGTTACAGTTATCGCAGATGCCTGAAGCCAGTGGAGAGAATGCCACTAATAGGATTTAACTAAGTTGGGAGCACTGTTAGTGATACAACATTTAATGAAATTATGAAGCTTGCAGCTTGTCAAAACACTGTTACTACAACCAGAGTTACCTTTGAATTTTAAAGGAAAAGTAGGTGGTGCAAATCCTTAGGATTCTTCATCCCAAGAGTTATTGTTATCTACCTAGTTTATTTAGTACACATCATTTCTGCAATATCTTTTGTTTTGACAAACATGTAACAAAATATCAAAATAAGGTTACTTGCTGTGATTGGAGAGTCCCCCCATGACCAGGGTCCCCAGCAACTGCAGGGTTTGCCAGTGCCTAAACCTGGCGATGGTTTTACTTGACAGTCTGCTTCAACATCAGACATAGGAGACACTGAACCCAATGGAAAAATGTTTGCTGAATAATTGTCAGTTTTTATATTCAGATGTAACTTCTTCAATTAACCATTAATTAACAACAACAAAATAGTCTAGCTTTTTACATTTCATACACGTTTTCCCTTGTAATGCATACTACTCTGACTCAGCATGATAATGGTTACATCTTGTGCATTTTCTAAGCTCGTACTTATCATGCACATGCTTACTGTAACCAGTATATCTCTTTAAATTTACCATTTTCTATGTGTTTTGCTTCATACACATTATTTATCATACTTATATTAATATTTTACTTCCTTATTAATTCTGCCTATCTGGCAACTTGCACGATCTTTTCTAAAGTGTGATTTCCTTCAAGTTGTTTCTTTTAAGATACTTCTGCATTAGCCAGCCTAATAGCCAGCCCAATAGCTGCTCTGTCTCTAATTTGTTCATTGCTATTCTAGAACACAAATAATTTTCAGCCAGGTCCTATAAGAACTGTTTGAAATCTTCAACACATTCACTTTTGGTTTATACACATCTGTGGAATGATGTAATTTCGTGCATATTTCTGTTTGGCACAAAATGTTCATTGAGCTTACTAAGTACTAACTCATATAGGTTCATCATTTCATAGGTATTTGCTAAGCTTAGGGCCAAAGGAGACAACTGAGGAACTCATCCACATCTCCAAATATTGTGGGAGAATAATAATGTCATTAAATACTTTCTTCATATATCCCCAGTGAAAAGTTGTAATCACCCATCCAGTCATCCACACTGGTTTCAAAAGGTGCTACAGAAATTGCTTTCTTGATATTTAGGAGCAGCCTGTTCCAGGAATGGTGTTCACATTGAGTTATGTATCCATCCTGCCATCTGGTGGTGTGGATGTGGTAGTACAGCTTTGAGTCTCTAGAGTGGGAGTTTGCTTTCCCACTGGTTCTATTTTAGGTGAAGGAGTTCATTCTCACCATAGAAGGCTAAGCACAGATCACCCCTGAGGAGTCTATATGACATTGAATAGAGGGTCAGATCTTCTTTTAATTTAAAACCTTTTCGTACATTTATATAAATGGAAACAGACCATGTTAACATATTCACAGTTGCAATCATTATACAATCATATATATTATTTTATACAATTGCCATCAATTCAGCATTACATAAATTAATCATGTCCTGCATTTCCTTAAACCTCACTCCTCCCCCAAAACATTATTTTGAATTTATTGTTCAAACAGTTTTCATTTTTTTTGTTTAATTTGCTCCTACCCTTTTCTAAAGATCCCACTTCCAGATCTTTTATTTATGTGCAATATTCACTACTTTAAATATAGGTGGTTTAGACTTTAATTTCCATTTTCTAGTAAGAGGGGCAGAGCTTAAATTCTAGCAAAGTAACTAAGGGAACTGAGACCTGTGATTTTTTGATGAGGAAACATTGAGATCTCTCAAGTTGGTTTAGATGCTAAGCAAAATATGTATTGAAGGGTGCATTATATTCAATGATGGGCCTAATAAAGGATGAATAAAGTGGGGTTATAACTTCTCAGGACCTTGATAGGAAAACATGAAGGATAGGATTTTCTAACGACTACAGAAGTGTGTTGGTCAAAGGAGAGTCTGTTATCCTCATATGCACCCAACTCCCTGATGACTGAGTTTAACTTGTGAAATGTTATCTATATAGTAAGCAGTAATGATGCTAAATTTAACAAAGGGAGCTATGCTGCATTTCTAGTTGCTGACACTAAGCCCATGATTAATAATATCAGGGATTTGTTTAGTCCAGCCCTTTCTGGAAAATTTGAATATCAGAATAGGATTTGATAATTACCCACTGTTTGCAAATCTGCAAATTTAGTGAGCTGTATGGGACACCACTGTTGAAATTTTTATGTCTAGAGCAAATACCCCTGACCTTACCAAAATGGTATCTCTCAGATAATCATTTGCCGATGCAGCACTATATATGGGTTAATGTTGAGTTGGTAGAGTTGTCAATAACTTCATGATGGGGCAGGGCCCAGATTAGCAGTGTGGACTGTATGCTCCTTATCCATTTCCTCATTATCACTTTCAAAGAACTCAGCCAGGATGAGAATGCATTATCGGCCTTTTATTACAGCTGAACTGCTTCGAATTTTGGGATATAATGTCAACTCTATTAGTTTATTAGTTTGGCTACAATATGTTTGACAGCCTTGCAAATAACATTAGTGAGACTAAGACTCCTGTAATTCACAGTGTCAATAAAGGACTATGTTTAAGCAAGGGCACCACAACTGCTGTTTTCCATACCTCAGGGACATAATCAGGGAGATATTCAGGTTGAATACTTAACACTCTGGACCACTGAGAATAAAAAGCAACATTATATTGCCTCTATATCCTTGCCTATTGAATAGAACATCTTTACCTGGAATTCATCTGTTTCATTACTCAACTTGTTTGCTTCTCTGAAGCATTTAAACCTTGCATCCAGACAGGCAAACTAAATAGTTTTGAGAAACCAAACTGCTCAGGTGGGTTTAATTTTTGATTTTCAGTTAGTAATGTTTTTTTTTTGTTTTTATTTCATGAAATAGATCACTTTCTGGCATAATGTTATGAAGCATACCCCTGGTTACCTAATAATATTCAATGGTATACTGTTATTATTGTCACGATACACTAGCATTTTAGTCAGAACTATAGTATTAATTCTGTACAAAATTGCAGCTCAATAAAATTATATTAGCAGTTCATTTATCATGAATGTAGTGACACTAGGCACTCGAAACAATGCATTATGGAATATAGTTATTCTATTAGCAGCTGTACTATATAATAGCCTTAAAGTGGCAATGGCTATAGTACAAGTTCACAGTATACAGAGACTAAAGCAGTTTAGAATTAGTTATCATCAAAGCTGATAACAAAATGACTGAACAATGACAGAGAACTCCAAGATCACTTTAAGGTGGCAGGTCCAATGAGATATAATAACCACAACCATTTAATGATTTTGATGCATTACAATAGTCAGACTGCAAATATATAATCAAATAACTAAGATATAGTGGCATACATAATTTATTTATTTATACATACTTTGTTGACCTGGTTAGTCCCACCAGGCCAATGGCCAATTTTCAGGGGAGGCCTGAGGTGATATTTATACTGACAAGGAGAAATTTGACCAAGACACTGGGGAAATTCCCCAACTTGTCATTGTTGTGAGTGGGACCCATTTTGGAGGAGTGCTTCTTGTTTCTGTTCCAGGCACACAGGCAGCTTGGAGAAACAGGAAGGCAGATGGAGAGATAAGAAGATGATGGAATGATGAATGAAATGAAGGAGAAAGCAAATAATGAGACAGGAGTATGTGTGTAAGATTCTGAGTAAAAGTTAAAAAAAAACATTTGATGAAGAAGAGTCAGCAAATGATGGATGTAAAATTACAACCCTCCAGTTGGGAGGGTTGCGGTATGATTTACTTAAAGAAATGATGGTACCGAGTGAGCCAGAAAATGAAGGAGATGCTTTCTGAGGGGACATCATTGAGAAAATATAAAAGGAGGATGCAGGAAAATCCTGAAGAATAGTGGTGCGATGGAAAATAAAATGTATGCAGGGAAAGTAAAAGAAGGCAAAAGTGGAATAGCAGAAAAGATGGCAGAAGAAAATGAAAAAAGGGAGTGTGAGCTAAGGATTTAAAGAAGGCAAAGAAATAGACAGATAGGAAGTGTGGGACAATTTAACAGCTCATTTGGATGTAAACACAGATCAGGTAAGAGCATTTATACTTATTAACAAAGAGGCATTTTGTGACATTATATTTGTGACTGGTTCGTCAATGGAAAATTTTCTTGGAGAATGTGAAAAAATGAAAGACTGTAACCCATGGAAGCTTTATGTGATAAAAGCTTTTAACAGGGAAACACAAAAGAAAATTCATATACAATTTTGAACAGAGGTAGAAAGAGAGACTTTGAAAGTACATTTGAAAGCTTTATGCAAAGAAGTATCGGACATTGCAAAATTTTATGACAAAAAGAGTTAATGGACTGGTGGCTGATACTGTAATATTGTATTAAAGTAGAAAGAGAAAAAAATTATACATAAGCCCACAGGGCCAATGGAAACCACATTCCACAATGCTGAATCCTACACAAATGCTTTCTACGGACATCTCCAAGAATGCATGGATCGTGCAATCCCAAATAAAACCAAGACCCTCTCCACCAAAGGAAAGCATCCTGTCTGGTGGACCCCAGCCATAAACAAATTGTATAACAAAAGAAGGAAGCTACTGCAAGACAGAGCAAAATCCCATAAAGGGAAGGCATCTCTGATCAGCACTAGTAGAAAGCTACGCTCTCTCATAAAAATATCCAAGGCCAACTTTGAGAGAAAAATCACCAAGGACACTAAAGATAACCACAAGGCATTCTTCAGTTATGTTAGAAACCTGGGCGGAAACACTCAGATATGTTCAGAGTTAGTACACAACGACAAAAAAATTTACCGAACCCACAGATATTGCCAACATTCTGGCAGACAGGTTCAGTGCAAATTTCTCCCCTCCCTCGCCTCCAAAAGAAGAAATACTCATCCCAGCTGAATGTAACCTCCCTGTCATCTCTGATGTCCAGATGAAAACCGCCCTCAGCAAAGCAAAAAACACAGCATCTATGGGACCTGATGGTATCCCCGACTGCGTGATACGTGAACTCCAAGAGGAGCTGAACCCGCATATGAAAATGTTATTTAACCTTAGCCTTACTACAGGATATGTACCTGAACACTGGCGTACAGCAACAGTGGTCCCACTCCACAAGGGAGGCTCCACTACAGACCCTGGGAACTACCACCCCATAAGCTTGACCAGCCTGGTTTGCAAAGCTATGGAAAGAATTATTATGGAACTCATAAACAACGACATTGGAGACCTACAGACACTTGATCCCACCCAGTTCGGCTTTGTAAAGGGCAGATCCTGCCTTTTGAACCTTGTTGACTTTTTCGAAACAGTCACTAGAGCCATTGATGAGGGCAAGGCAGTCCATACAGCCTACCTGGACTTGGCTAAAGCCTTCGACACAATACCCCACTTGGGGATCATAGATAAGCTAAACAGCTTAAATATAAATCCATATGTCACAAGATGGGTTGCAAACTGGCTAAAGAACAGAACCCATAAAGTCAAGATTGCGGGAGCCATGTCAGACTCAAAGCCAGTCGCAAGTGGTGTCCCACAGGGCTCTGTCCTGGGACCCTCTTGTTCGGCATTTACTTCTCAGATGTGAAAGCAAACATGGGAGGGTTGTGGCTGACAAAGTTCGCAGATGACTGCAAACTAGGAGCCATAGTCGATACACCAGCTGACACATACATCCTACAGAAAGGCCTCACCGAAACGGACAACTGGTGCTGGAATCATGGCCTTAAACTGAATGCCAAGAAATGTATAGCCATCCCCTTTGGGAAAAACAAAGTACCCACAAATTATCACATAGACAGTAACCCACTGAGTACCGAAAAAATAATCAGAGACCTGGGGACCCAAGTTGATAGTGACCTCTCATTTGACACCCACATTGCCAAAGTGGTTAGAAAGACTTTCTACCTTGCCCACCTTATCATGAAGGGGTTCACATCCAGATCAAAGGAGGTCATCGTGCCCCTGTACTCCTCCCTTATCAGGCCCATGATTGAGTACAATGCCCCATTTGGTATGTACCTCACCCGGCACTTACAACAGCTGGAGAGACCCCAGAAGTACCTCACCAAGAGGATCAAGGGTCTCCAACATATGTCATATGCTGCCAGGCTAAAGAAACACCAGCTCTATTCAGTAGCATACTGCCTGCTCAGAGGTGATCTGTGCCTGATGTACAAGGCCATGTCCTACCAGGAATTGATGGACATGCTCCACCTCAAAAAATCAAAATCTATAAGAACCACGAGAGCCAAAGATTTAAACCTCAGTACAAACATGAATAGAACATGCTGGAGGGACAGATTCATAACTCAGAGGCTTCCCATACTCTGGAACAAAATCCCAGTCCATGTTAGGCAGAGCCCCTCACTGACTCTCTTCAAGAGAAATCTTGACGAATGGATGGGAGATCGTAGGTTTACCCCGGTGGTCACCCCTGTGTCGCTACTTAACAAAGGCACAGTAAACTAATTTTAATAAGTAAGGGGGTCTTCAATGTGTCACTACTAGACAAAGGCACAGTATTCTAAATTTATTCTATACACCTTAGTACCACTACATGGGGTGGCGAAAGCCACATCTCTAGGGCTAGGCTTGCAAATGCCCCAGGGCAGATAGCCTAGTACTAAACTATGAAACTATAACAATCATGACAAATGTGGAGGAGAATAGGGTTGTTGTAAAATACTGGGGACAACTCAAAACATGTTTTTTTTTTTTAAAGAAGAGCATTTGATAAGTAACAGTGAAACAAGAAAATGTTATAATTTGTGGGGAAATGGAACATGATGCACAAAATCTGAATTGATATGTTATAAATGTATCAAAATTGGTCATTTATGGATGGATTGCAATAATGAAAATGAGAATAAGGAAAAATAAAAAGGAATAGAAGAAAACAAACAAAGAGAAGGCATTTTAGAAGTAGTAGAAATAGAAGAAAAATTAGATGAGAAAAAAAATAAATAGGACATAGGAGAAGGTTCTGAAATAAGTGATGAATAAGACATAAATTGGGATGCAGCAAAAAGAAAAAAATGATATTTGTAAAAGGGTAAAAGACAGAAAAAGAGCATTTAAAGTGATAAGTGAAAAATAGAAAAGAAAGGAAATGGAAGAAAAAGAACATATGCAGCTAAAGACTGGGACTTTGTATAGTAATTAAGGTGCTTGACTGACAGACACAATGTTTGATTCTCACCTTTGAGAAGGAAATTGGTTAGGCTTAGAGTGGCCTATTAAGAAAGCTAACCCAGTAATTAACTATGAATCTAAGGAAACAGGAAAATGAAAATTTTAGAGTGCTTTCTGTAAATGTGAACAGTATTAAGAATATAATAAGAACAGGAAGTTTGGAGTGGTGTAATACACGTGATGTATATGTGATTGTATTAGAAAACACAAGATTTTTAACAAATGAAGAAATATTACAAATGGAGAAACAATGGGGAGGAAAGATAATCTAGAATATGGGAAATGAGAGATATTTTAGAATAGCCATATTCTCTAGAAATACAGTAAAGATATTAAATGTAACTTTAGCAAAAATTGGAAAATTAACCGTTGTAGATTTAAAATGGAAAGAACAAGTATAGAGAATTATAACATTACATGCTTATACTAATTATAAAGAAAGGAAAGCTTATTTCATCAGATTTTAGATTATGTATTGATAAATATGAATGTTATAATAACAGGAGATTTTAATTGTGATTTAAGAGGGAAGCACAAAAAGAAAGGAAATAATCCAAAGCAGACACCCAAGCAACTGCTACCCCAAAACAAAACACGTGCAACACATAGCTCACAAAGCCATTGTGCCGAACAGTCACAGCCCTTAAGGCTAAACAACACACCTGATACACTTGTAATAGGTGACTCTATCATCAGGTACACTGACGTCCTGCTCACCAGGCTGAACAAGGAGAAGGTCATGGTGAGCTGCCTGTCGGGCGCTAGGATCCGCCACATAACACAAGCACTCAGGTCACTCCAAGGCAAGTACAAATATGACTCAGTCATTGTCCATGCTGGTGTGAATGACCTGAGATGTACCTCTCTGGACTACATGAAAAGAGACATAGAGGAGCTCTCTGAGCATGTAGCCCAGGCCGGTATGACCCTGACCTTGAGTAGCATCTTACCCTCACCAAGAATGATGCCACAATATGAAGACAAGATGATCAATTTCAACAATTGGCTTAAGTATAGGTGTCATTCAAAGGGGATCCAATGCCTGTCAGCCTGGGATGACATGCTCGACAAGCCAAGATGCTTCGCTAGGGACGGCTTGCACCTGTCACCCCTGGGCTTTCGGATTTTGGCAAAGACTCTTGCCATCCCCATAGTGCCTTTTTTAGGCAAGGCTCAAAAGACAAACCCACCTCCATAGGTATCACAAGGGATAAGAAACTAAGAGTAATGCTACTCAATGCCAGAAGTCTAAACCTCAAGATGCATGCACTCAAAACTCTCCTTAGCATGGAGAACATTGATATCTGTGCAGTAACAGAAACCTGGTTCAAGGCTCCCGAGAGCACCCCAGCACTACCAGGTTATACTTCATACCATGCTTTTCGGCCTCAAAACTTGGACCGAACCACAAAAGGAGGGGGAGTATCAATATTCGTCAAAGATACCCACACCTCCAGGTTGGTGGCACAGCACGAAGCATCAGAGACTATCCATGTGCAACTAACAGTGGGTAAAACTGCCTTCCAGTTTATAGCCTGCTACAGACCACCCTCCCAAACCCAGGAACCCCACTCGGCCTTCCTGAGAACACTGGAAAATATGAAGGTCTCTCCAAACACCATTATATTGGGCGACTTTTCAACTACCCAAACATAGACTGGGAGCATTACTCTAGCTCCAACACCCTAACCCAAAGGTTCCTAGAATTTATAAACTCAAATGCTATGGAACAACTTGTTACCACTCCCACAAGAGGGGACATCATACTGGACCTGATCATCACCAACATGTGGGCTCTATGCTCCAGACCAGAAGTGTATCCCTCACTGGTAAGATCAGACCATAAACTAATCTCACTGGATATTCACATCCCGACCCCACCCCCTGCCCAGAAAACCACAGTGAAAAACTTCTCTAAAGCAAATTTCACACTCCTCAAAACCGAGATGGAATCCTTCAAAGCCCCTGGGCCTGTGGAAAATATGGCCCAGACTGCAGAATCCTTTATAAACGCATTCTATGAACACCTTCAGGAATACATGGATCATACAATCCCAAATAAAACCAAGACCCAATCCTCCAAAGGCAGGCGTCCTGTCTAGTGGACCCCAGCCATACACAAACTATACAATAGAAGGAAGAAGCTACTACATGATAGAGCAAAATCCCAAAAAGGGAATGCATCTCTGATCAGTATTAGCAAAAAACTACGGGCACTCATAAAATCGTCTAAGGCCAGCTTCGAGAGAAAAATTGCACAGGACACTAAGGATAATCACAAGGCTTTCTTTAGTTATGTTAGGAACCTGGGTGGGAATTCCCAGATATGCTCAGAATTAGTCCAAAATGACAAAAAAATACACCGAACCCA
This sequence comes from Protopterus annectens, assembly GCF_019279795.1. Taxonomy (NCBI): domain Eukaryota; kingdom Metazoa; phylum Chordata; order Ceratodontiformes; family Protopteridae; genus Protopterus; species Protopterus annectens. The sequence goes on along the minus strand of NC_056725.1, from coordinate 490,758,175 downwards.
CAGACATTGCCAACATCCTAGCTGACAGGTTCAGCGCAAACTTCTCCCCCCCCCCACCAAAACGGCAAACATCTTTCCCAGCAGAGTGCTGTCCCCCTGACATCTCAGATGCTCAGGTAAGAGCCGCCCTCTCCAAAGCAAAAAACACAGCATCAATGGGAACAGACGGTGTCCCGGGCTGCGTCCTACATGAACTCCAAGAAGAGCTAAACCCAAACATAAAACTACTGTTCAATCTCAGCCTTACTACAGGATATGTACCCAAAGAGTGGCGTACAGCAACAGTGGTCCCTCTCCACAAAGGTGGTGCCTCAACGGATCCTGGAAACTATCACCCCATAAGCCTGACTAGCTTGGTCTGCAAAGCTATGGAAAGGATCATCATGGACCTCATAAATAAAGATATTGGGGACCTACAGACACTGGATCCTACCCAGTTCGGCTTTGTTAAGGGCAGATCCTGCCTCTTAAACCTGGTCGATTTCTTTGAAACAGTCACCCAGGCCATTGACAAGGGGAAGGTGGTCCACACAGCCTACCTGGACCTCGCAAAAGCCTTCGATACAATACCCCACTCAGGCATTATAGATAAGCTCACCAGCTTAAATATAAACCCCTATGTCACTAGATTAGTTGCAAACTGGCTCAAGGACAGAACCCACATAGTTAGAATTGCTGGAGCCATGTCAGACTCCAAACCAGTTACAAGTGGCGTCCCACAAGGCTCAGTCCTGGGACCTCTCTTGTTCGGTATATATTTCTCGGAGGTACAGGCCAACACGGAAGGACTGCGGCTGACCAAGTTCGCAGATGACTGCAAACTAGGCGCCATAATTGACTCTCCAGCCGACACAAGCATCCTACAAAAGGGCCTCATAGAAACAGACAACTGGTGCCAGAGCCATGGCCTCAAGCTAAACGCCAAAAAGTGTATAGTCATCCCCTTTGGCAAAAACAAAGTGCCCACAAATTACCACATAGGTGGTAATCCATTAAGTACGGAAGAAGTAATTAGGGACCTGGGGACCCAAGTTGATAGCAATCTCTCATTTGAAAACCACGTGGCCAAAGTGGCTAGAAAAACATTTTATATAGCCCACCTAATCATGAAGGGATTCACATCTAGATCAGGGGAGGTCATCGTGCCTCTTTATTCATCTCTCATCAGGCCCATAATTGAGTACAATGTCCCTTTTGGGATGTACCTTACCAGACACCTGCAGCAACTGGAAAGACCCCAAAAGTACCTCACCAAGAGGATCAAAGGGCTCAAACAGATGCCATATGCTGCCCGGTTAAAGAAAATCCAGCTCTACTCAGTAGCATACCACCTGCTCAGAGGCGATCTGTGCCTGACGTATAAAGCCATGTCCAACCCGGAATTAATGGACATGCTGCACCTCAGAAAATCCAAATCCCATCGAGCTACACGCTCAAGAGACTTGAACCTGAGGGGCGTGGCCAAGGATGAACACAGGATAGCAGCAGATTTCTTCAGCTCCACCAATTTCATTACACTGACAGGAATTAATTGCTTAAAAAATTAATTTTTGAAGTAATTTTCTTTCTAAATATGTTTGTTTTATATAGTTCTTGAACTATATTTAAAAAAGAAAGGAAATCTTAACAATATTCCTGTCAGAAATCACTTTGGAAATTTTCCTGTCAGTTTATCAGTCTGAAATGAGTTCCAGTAAGACAAATTCTCAAGACACCAGCATCAAGAAAGAACTTCAGTCTCTGATAATTATAATCCAGCAACTTACTGCTAAGATGGATAAAATGGATACTAAAATAGACACCTTCATAGAAAAACTACAAAACAAACAGACTTGTTACATATAGACCTGCAACAACAGAAGATCCAGATGACAGGCATAGAAGAAGCTGTGAATGACATGGAAAATAGAATACAAGAAGAGGAAATCAACATTGAGTTTCTGCTGAAACAAAATACACATTTACAAACAAAGCTGGATGACCTGGAAAATAGATCTAGGCGCAATAACATTAGGATTTTTGGACTGCCAGAAAATATTGAAGGTAACAATATTACTTCTTTTTAACAACATGGCTCCCTAAAACTTTAGACTTACCAGAAGCATTCTCTTTTGGTATCGAAGAGCACATAGATCTATAACTAATTCTAACTCTAACAAAAACTATCCTAGATCAGTTATAGTTAGATTTCTATCATCTTTGATAAAGAGATGGTTCTTAAATCTGCTTGGGCTAAAGCTCCTGTTAAGATTAATGAGACAACTGTGCGTTTTGACAATGACTATTCTTCCATGGTAATAGCTAAAAGAAAAGTTTTTCTGCCACTAATAAGGGAGCTTAAAAAAGCACAGTTTAAAACATACCTTCTGTTTCCTGCCAAGCTTAAAATCTTCCTTCCTGATGGTCCTAAAATTTTCGATGACTTAGACTCTGCCTTACTGTTTATCAGAAAAAATAAGATTTTGGATAAAATAGAAGAAATGGAATGGGCTAGTCCTTCATTAAAGAAACTGGCAACTGAAACTTCGTGGAAGACTTCAGAGAAGAAGAAGAGACTAAAAAACAAATGATCTGTTCTATGTTTTTTTTTCTCTCATCATTTTATTTCATTATTAATCTTTTTAAATATAATTCCTGCATTTCCAAGAAACAACAAATATTTTGAAAAAGATTTAATCAAAGTTATTCTCTGTGTGCAAAGAAATGTTTTGTTTCATAATTAGTCAAAATATCTGGAGATTTAATGGCAAGTTGTGATTCAACTTGTTTCTCTTTCTGAAAAGGAGAAGTAAGGTCAGTAATTTGATACATTTTTTTCTTTATCTTTTTTTTCTTCTCCTTTTCTTCTTTTCTTTGTTTAAACAATGACATTCTATTTAGATTATGTAGTGGGTAAGGGGTGGGGGAGGGCAGGGAGAGAAGAGTAATGAAAATATGATTAATAGAATAATAACATATTTATTCCTTGTAAAAAGTTTATATGTTCTTCAAATGCTATTCCTAATTATACTTTCTTGATTACACTGCTTATGCTTGTTTGTAAATAATCTGTCATGCTTTAACTAATAATAATTAGAACTAAATAATAGTAAATAATATGTTTTATTTTTAACTCTATTAATATAAACAGTAAGTAATATTCCATTGTATATACTTCTTATAGCTTTCTCTTACATTTTTTTTATTTCTGCCTTACACCCTTTTACTTTCTACTCTCTTTTTCTTTTCTTTGTTAATATATAGAGATGCTTTTGATCATATAGACACAGTAAATAATAAGATTTGCATAAAAATTGAGTTGGGACAAAAATTTTGAGTTTTATTACTTATTAATAATTTTGGGCTTAATTTCACTTACATAGAGGCTGTAATAACCTATAAAATACATTGTGAAGGTTTTGTCATGTTTAGATGCATTTACACTGCTAAATGAATGTTTGTCACTAGTTTTTAATAAGTTTCCCGCCAAAATGTTAAGAGAGACAATCTGGGATGTGGGCTGTCTCATGCACAGTGTCCATGAGCTACTTCAAAAGCTTCAACTCTCAGAATTCTCACAGAGAAGCTGAAAGCAGCTAGTCTCACCTTTGACCTAGATATCACACTGACACATCACAGATTCAGGAATGACACTCTTCCAGGAAATTGAAAGATACAAATGCGACTATGTGAAGGAAAATGAACTCTTTAACATCTAAATGTGAGTTATTTTATATAATTACTTAAATATCTATGTTATAATTCATAAAATATGTCAGTTATAATGAGTTTAAATGATACAGTTTCTTGTAGTAAGTAAATGTCTTATTTTAGAAGGCATAGAAAATGAAACATTTATTCAAGTGTTTTTGAAAATCTACTTAACAGCAGCTTAATAATCTGTGTTAAAAACTTATGTTTCAAACATATACATTACTATAACTCATTTAATTAATCTGATTGACAAGCATAAATAATTTTATAACTCTATACTGGAAGAAATTGTCATGTGATATATTTTAAAACAGTAGTATAGCATGGTTGTAAAATCTGGTTACTAAAATGTGTTTGCTGTGCATTATTTTGTATAAAGCAGACAGATTTATTGTAGGGACAGCAAGTAAGATGATGCTCAGTAAGGACACAACTCAGTGAGATCAGATATATATATATATATATATGTGTGTGTGTGTGTGTGTGTGTGTGTGTGTGTGTGTGTGTGTGTGTGTGTGTGTGTGTGTGTGTGTGTGTGTGTGTGTGTGTGTGTGTGTGTGTGTGTGTGTGTGTGTGTGTGTGTGTGTATGTGTGTGTGTGTGTGTGTGTGTGTGTGTGTGTGTATGCATATGTATATATATATATATATGTATATGTGTATGTGTGTGTGTGTGTGTGTGTGTGTGTGTGTGTGTGTGTATATATATATATATATGTGTGTGTGTGTGTGTGTGTGTGTGTGTGTGTGTGTGTGTGTGTGTGTGTGTGTGTGTGTGTGTGTGTGTGTGTGTATGTATATATATATATATATATATATATATATATATATATATGTGTGTGTGTGTGTGTGTGTATATATATATATATATATATATATGTGTGTGTGTGTGTGTGTGTGTGTGTGTGTGTGTGTATGTATATATGTATATAAGTGTTTCTGAGAATCTGCATAACTATGCAGTATGATTTATAACAATTTCTATGAATATAATATTTTATTCTATTGACAATAATGAGTTTGAGTAAATGCTCATATACAAGCAATTCAAGGTTTTTTGGAAGCTGATAATTGCATTTACATGACAGAAAATAGATGCATCTTAATATATGTAATGTCTGAATCATATTAGCCAAAGTTTTTGATTTAAATGAATGTTAGAACTTATTTTCTCTCCTCTTGATTTCTAACATCAAGATTATTTGAATGCCATTTGAATACAAGTGTTTTATATTACATGGATGTATATAGTAGTATGAACAGTTTTTTAAAAAAAAAGGTTTATTTTAGTTTATATGATGCTGTTTTACCAAATGTGTAGTCTTGTCTTGCTAGATAATTGAACTGAAAACTGTTAACCTCAGTTAAATATAACTAGTATTAAATTGATAAGGTGGTAGCTGAGGTACTGCTGCTTAGGGTAGGGGTTAACTTGAGTGGTAAATACTACTCTAAGTTGGAGTTTATAACTCCAGGCTGGATGCAAGGTTTAATCCTTACATTATTTTCACTTGTTCATTGTTATTTGTATATAGTTTTGACATCCACAATATATTTTGTACATTCATTGTCACTACAAACAAAATTGAATCCTATACGAAATCCCATAAGAGATTCAATAAATACAGCTATATTTAAAGGTACACCTAAAGGAGGAGATGTAACATTACTTATCTTGTTATTTGTTATTTTGATCATAAGATTCTTAAGTTTTAAAAATGCCAAATGACATCTTTAAAAGGAATTTCTTTAAACATTAATGGATTGACTAATCCATGTAAAAGGGCAAGCCTAATAAGATACATTAATTTACATAAGGCAAACTTAGTCTTCCTGCAAGAAACCCATCTCTTGAAAAAAGATATTGATAAACTAGCCACAAACAAATATACAGTATTGGTTAGTTCAGAGCACACTCAGAAAAAAAGAGGAGTGGCTATTTTATGGAATAAAAGTATGCCCATTCCTAAAACCATTAAGTCTTATCAGGATGACAAAGGAATGTTTTGTATGGTTACAATACAAATTAATGGGAAGACTTACACTTTAATTAATGTATATTGGATACCTGGAATTGGTATTAATACAGTGAAACATCATCTTGATAAGATCATATCATTCTCTATAGGAGATATTATTTTAGCTGGTGACTTTAATTGTATACTACATGAAAGTGATACTACCACTATAGGGAAAAGAAGAATTACATCTAATGCAAAACATTTAAATGATTTTGCTAATTCTTATCATTTGAATGATATTAATAATCAGATAGATTCAAAATCATTACCATACACCTTTTTTCTAACAGATACAAAACTTATTCAAAAATAGATAGGGTCTTTATTTCTAACCAGATGGTAACAGATTTAATTAATTCCAAAATCATTTCATGTCCTATATCTGATCATAATTCAATTGTTTTGAATTCATGATAAAAAATACTCATAATGTTCAGATCAAAAGGATACCAGCATACTTAACTCAACTAAAAGACTATAAAGAATATATACTTTCAGAAGTAAAACATTTTTAGACATAAATAATACTCCTGAAGTCTCCATTGTTTATGTTTGGGATGCCTTAAAATCATATCTATATGGACAAAGTATCAGATGGTATAATAATAAAAGGAAATCTTGGGATAAGGAATTGTTAGATATTCAAAGTAAATTAGACTCTTATAAACATAATAATAAAGAAAATATTATGGACAAGAAAGTTATTGAAGAAATAAACATACTAAATGAGAAATACAAAGAAATTTTAACTCATAAAGTTAAAATAACTTTAGAGAATACAAGTTTTGTCTTATTCAATAAGCCCCAAATACTTACATAGACTTAAAAATAAAACTAAAAGGTTGAATAAACAAAACCATATCAAAGAAATATTTTCTCTAAGGAAAAAGAAGAATGTTTCTAGTATACCAGAAATACTAGATGAATTTAGAAATCACTTTCACAAAATTAACCATAATAACATTAACATGGAACCTAAAGATAAAATAAAGGAGTTTATAACCACAAACATGAATAAAAAGCTTAATAAACAACAGATTAAACTATTGGACAAAAGTATTTCATATACAGAGGTTATTACACAAATAAATAAGCTTAAATCAAACAAAGCACCGGGTAATGATGGTATTATACCAGAGATATATAAAATCCTTTCTAAAAGTACATATTCATTAATACATAAGGTTTTTATTTTGGCCCAAACTGAGTTAATAACCCCCCCATCTTGGCAATATACATTTATTTCACCAATTTTAAAACCTAATAAAGATCCAACTAGATGTTCTTCATATCGGCCCATCTCATTACTTAATGTTGATTATAAAATGTTTATGAGCATCTTTGCTGATAGATTGAAGACAATCATTCCCGGCATTATAGATATAGATCAGACAGGCTTCATTGTAAATAGAAATACTTTTGATAATATAAGAAGAACTTTAACATTAATAGATTTTGCAAATAGGAAAAAGAAAGATTTAACACTTATTAGTCTTGATATAAGTTCAGCATTTGATTCAGTAAGTTGGGACTATCTGTTTACCTTAATGAAGTGCACTAACTTCTCAGATGCATTTGTAAATCTAATTGAGCATTTATACAAAGGAACGTTGGCTTATATTAAGGTAGGAACATATGTTTCACAAAAAATACCCATTCTTAAAGGTACAAAACAAGGATGTCCACTTTCTCCACTATTATTCACTTTAGTAATGGAGCCTTGGGCTAATTTGATCAGAAACAGTACTGACATAGAGGGTTTTAAAATAGATGAAAATACAACATCCAAAATTCTACTTTTTGCAGATGATGTTCTAATTACATCAGCAGGATCTAATTCTTCTATGCAGTCTCTATTTGATAACATGATGAATTTTAAAAGTATTTCTGGTTTAATATTCAATGAAGAAAAAACTAAAATACTACCTATATATACACGAAAAAATATCCTCATTAGTGATTTTACTAAATATGTACCCAATTCAGGTCAGATAACTTATTTAGGTATAATACTATCTAAAGATATTAAATCTATTATATATAATAATTATAATACCTGTTTTCTTAATATACAAAATCTTTTTAATACCTGGAATAATATGTTTTTACTATGGAGGAGAGACTTACAATTATTAAAATGATAATATTCCCCAAGATTTTATACTTAATACAATCAATAATACTTCCACCTACAAAAATAATTATCAATAAACTGAATACACTAATGTTAAATTTCCTATGGGCACCTAATAGACCTAGGATTGCATTAAAGAAACATACTAATAGCTGGTCTCAAGGGGTATTTCTTTTCCAGACTTTAATTTATATACTATCTCTTCTATTGTAAAAGTTATTACTTTATTAATAGATCAGTCATATGTCGCAAAATGGAAAGATTATTGGGAGCTAATTAGTATGCACTTCATGAAAATCTCCTTAACACATAAAAATATGATTGTAAATAACTCCATGTTATGGTTACTAAAGGAATTTTGTACTTCACCTATTACACCTAAACATATGGTTTGTTACCCATTATATATTATTATTAGTTATCGTAACTTTATATTCATGCACCCTAAGTATAAGGAATGGAATTTTATTGTATTCCCTATAATGTATACTCAGGGTATGCTTTTGTCATCTACTTCTGAAGGAACTCATTTAGCTATAGATAATGATCTAAAGTACTGGTATCAGTTGATATCTGATAATAAAGTTAAAAATCTAGATTTCTTAAAACAAGAATTTGATCTAAGAGAAACTTGCTGGTTAGAGGTTCAGACCTTTAGACAACATCTCATTAATAAAATAGATCTAATGTCTATAACAGTTAAAGAATCTATTCCAACACTGATTGATTACTTGATATTAAATTTACAACATAAAGTTTCTGATAAAGGTAAACTTTCATACATACATAAAATTATCAGACAAGAAACTTTTACAGTGTAGATTCATACTGGAATTATTTCACTTCTATTAATGGGGACCCACCAAATCAACAAGATAAACAATATATATTGGAATCTGCTTATAGAACTACGCCTTCCATTGTCTGGAGACTTTATACATGGAAATTTTTACATAGATCTTTTTATACACCTTTGATGATGAATAAAATAAATAATAAAGATAATTTATGTAAGAGATGTAATGTAGAAATTAATGCTGACTGGGCTCATATGTTTTATGACTGTATAAAATTGAAAGAATACTGGAAGTCAATTAATGAATTTTTGTAGGCTCTTTTTACAGATAATTTCATTATTTCTAAATCTCTTATATTATTCAACACACCTGTACCTCAAAGTGTTAAAAAAGGTTAAGCTTCCCTTGTCTATTCTAGCAGTGGCTAGGAAAATAATAACTAGGAATTGGATTTCAGATACACCTCCTTCGTTCAATGAATTTAAAAATGTTATGAATATAGTGTGCCATATGGAAATAAACACAATTAGGACAAGAACAAATAGAAAAACATCTTATTATATTGTATGGGATAATTTACAAAATTTGTTAAAAAAATTTTAATTTCAATAGCATGATATTTTAGTTTAATTACTTGATCTGATTGTAGTGGATGTCTTTGTAAATACTTTAGTTGTTTTGTTGAATATTATAATAATACCTATTTTTAATTACTTGTATAAAATTGTTATATTTCTCTTATATGTTAAAACCTGTTTTGAAAAAAAAAAAAAAAAAAAAAAGAGACTTGAACCTCAGCACTGTTATGTTTGATCTGTTCCTCAGACAATGTCTGTTTTTGCGAAATCAGTAGAATAATGTGAGGATTGTAGTCAGTAAATGTTGACATCCATTGGTGTTTCAGATATCATATCCTTCATGGATATTATGTTACAGCAAAGCATGTAACACCAGCAACTGTTTCAGTTTGTAACACCATTATGTGAGATATTTCCCTCTTTCCAGCACCCTGTCCTCCAAGTATGTCATGCTTTGTCCAGATGTCTTGCAGTAAGAGGTTCAGAGGTATGGTATCACATTATTTAGTGACTGCACTCCAGGTATCATCCCAATGACTTAGCAGACTCCTGGAAGTGGTACGCAGCAGTGGCCATGAATATGGTCCCACACCCTGGACATTCAGTGGAAATCTGTACAGTTGAGAGTTAAGTATGTCTGGCCATTGTTAACAGACTGCCAAGATTGTGTAGCACTATTGTGTGTAAATGTTTGTTGGCTGAGTAGGGAGAATAGCATTTGTGAGTGTCATAGATCCTTTTTCTATCTGTCTGTGCATGCTGCTATGGTTGCTGGTGGTCTATCAGGTGTATATTTTTGTAGGAGCAGACTGAGAAATATCCTGTAATACCTCATGATTCCCAATAGACTGTGAGTTGGACCGGTATTTGTCAGTGTAGTGTGTAACTGGCTAACGGGATAGGTTTGTTCTAACAGTCGTTCTACTCTAGGGTGCATGTTTGGCACTGGCATGTTGCTGTGATTGTGATGCAAATGGTTGTGGGTGGGCATTTTTGTATCAATATCTGATATTCCCTAAAGTTCTATCCCAGTATTGCATGACATATTTGGCTAAACATGGATAATTCCCCAGAGCTGATTTGGGGTAGTGTCATGTTGGTCTTACTGTGGTTCAGAAGGTGCTGGGTGACATGGTTGGCAGCTGTCATGAGTTTGTCTATTCTGTTACAAGACTGCAGTCATACCTCTCCACTGTCCAGATGTCTAGACATTGTCCACATGCATGGCTCATATGTTTGGTCTGTTGCCTATAACAGTTGTGGGTTTCTGACAAGCCACTGGGATGATTTGAGCATTGACATAAGCAAATAATGACATTCATTTGTGTTTCAGACCTGGAATCTATCTGGAATTACATGTTAAAGCAAATCATGCCACTCTAGCAGACTTCTTTGCGTATGACAGCCATATTTCAAAGATGTCACTATTGTTTGCCCTTTATCCCCCCCCCCCCTTTGTTGGGCTTTTTGCAGATGTCTTGCAGTAAAATATTGGTCATCTCTATATATAGCTATGTATATATATATATATATATATATATATATATATATATATATATACATGTATTTATTTATTTTTATTTATTTATTTATTTTACATTTGTTGACCGGGTTGGTCCGACTGAGCTAGTGGCGCATTTTCAGCGTAGACCTGAGGAGAAAAACTCCACAGTGAGATAAAATTATAAATCATATACAGAAACTTAAAATACATTCAAGTTACATACTCATAAAAATAAAATAAAAACATAAAAAGTTTTAAAAACATTATATACATGGTTTACAGTAGTACTGAAGTGATGTTAAGAAACCAATAAGCATTATTGTGAGACAAACATTTTTAAAAGGTAATGCACATCTAGGATGGACTCAGTGAACCAAACATAAAAAAACTTGATATACACTCAGAGGTACAATGCAGGGGGTTCTTTGCATTAAACTAGGTTAACCCTGGCAAGAAATAAAAAGAGGAGAGGCAGTAACAGGTGATAAGGGTAGTCAAATCAATAGAATAACATATGTTTATAGTATATTACCATCAAATAATAAAAGCAGATATGAGAAAAAATACTGAGGAGGAGAGATGAGAGATGGGAGGTTGAGAGAAGGGAAAAGAGTAGTTGAAAGGAAGATGTTAGAGGAAAAGTGCAGGTGGAAAATTAGACAATGGAAGAAGGGGTGTGAAAAGAAGTCATGGGAGGGTAAAGGTTACATGGGCAGAGGAGAGAGAGTGGGGTCTTGAATACATAGGAGAAAGAGGGTCAGGGGGGTTGAGTGCAGTGGCAAGACTAGTTTTTCTTTAGGTATTCTCAAGTGGCTGTTTTGAATTGTTTAGAGTGGTTAAGGGACCTAATTTCTAGGGGTAGTTGGTTCCAGGATATGGTGGGGTTGTAATTATAGAGTAGACAACCTGTTTTGGTCTTGGGTTTATAAATCTGTACCAGGTCTTGGTCAGAGCTGCATAGTAGTCTAGCAGGAGAGTATTGGGATACAATAGAAGTAAGGCTGGGACAGAGGGAGGGCAAGTATAGGATGGAGTGGATAAACTGTAGTTGATGAGGTAGGAGCAAGTGGGGAAATTCTAACTATTCTAGTTGCTTAAGGGATGTGCAGTAATGAGACTTATAGGTTTGGTTTGCAGAGAATCTGGCCACCTTATTATAGGTAGTTTCTAGTTTGGAGAGGAGTGTGGAGTTCGGATTTTGGAGTAAGTGACAGCTGTATAATAGATTAGGAAGAATAAATCCATGAGAGAGAGTTATTTTGGCCCTGTTGGTTAAGTATTTCTTGTTGCGATAAAGGTGTCCGAGGTTCTGGTGTGTCTTTTTGATACAGTTTGCCACATGTAGATCAAACGTAAGCTGATCATCTATTATGACTTCTAGTAGTTTAGTGCTGGGTTTGACTGTGATGATGGTGTTGTTGCTTGACAGAACAGTAAAAGTAGATTTGAGATTAGAGAGGTTCTTTGGGAGAAAGATTAAGAGCTTAGTTTTCTTAGGGTTGAGAATTAATTTGTTGTCACTGAGCCATGTCTCTATGGTGTTTAAAGATGCTTGGGTAGTAGAGTGGAGGTCTGATGGATTGTCTGCAATGGTGATGACAGTAGAGTCATCAGCATATTGTACAAGTGATGACTGGGGGCAAGAGGTGTGTAGTAGATTAGTAAAAATATTGAAGAGCAGTGGCCCAAGGATAAATCCTTGGGGGACTCCCATTTCCTCAGTGAGGGGGGGATGAGCAGAGAGCCATTTGACTGATTGCTGGTAGTGTGAGAGATAGCTTGTGAACCAGGAAATAGTAGGAGAAGAGAAGTTTAGGTTAGTTAGTTTGGCCAAGAGAAGAGGATGGGAGACAGTGTCAAAGGCATTGGAGAGGTCCAGGAACAGGCAAGAGACAAGTTTATTGTTATCATGTGCCAGGGATATAGTATTGATGAAGGATATTAGTGATGTTGTGGTACTGTGTTTGGGATGAAACCCATGTTGTGTGGGTAAGTAGGTTTTCCTGAAGTAGGTAGTGCATTACCTGATTGTGAATACATTTATCTAAAATTTTAGTGAGGGAAGACAGTATAGCTATTGGTCTAAAGTTGGATATGTCCAGAGGAGTTTCCTCCTTTGTATATGGGTAATGTATAGATGTTTTTCCATATGGAGGGGACATAGGATTCAGTAATAGAGTGGTTGACTAAGATAGATTCTGGGTAGGCTAGGGGTACTGCAGACATTTGTAGGAAATAGGAGGGCAGATTATCAACAGAAGGGGAAAAGGGTTTAAGTTTAGAGAGTAAGGATTTTATATAGTTTGTTGATACAGCTTTGAGGGAGACAAAATATGAGGGCTTGGGAAGTGAAGAGGAGTTAGAGGGGTTGTTGGCATTGTTGCTAGTAGGGAGAGAGTTAAAGTGGTTATAGATTCAATAAAATGGGAGGTGTAAATGATAGCTGTTTGATCTGCTGTGTTGTTTGGGCAAGGGTTTGGAGGGAAAGGGTTTCCAGGGTGCAGTATGTGATTGATAAAGTTCAAGAATTTTTTTAGGGTCTGATTTAGGGGTAGTGTGGGGGGAGGGTTAGTGTAGAAGTTCTTTTTGTCATTGTGGATGAGTTTTTTGACTTGGTTTCCGAGTTATTTATAAGTTTGTAGTAGAGAAGGGTTCCTGGTTTTAGACCATAATTTCCACATCCTGTCTCTGTTTTTCATAAGGACAAGAGTAGCTTTAGTAAGCCAAGGAGCAGTTTTAGATTTGATTCTGACTGTGCAGAGAGGGGCGAGAGAATTTAGGATGTTTAGAAAGGTAGTGTTAAAAGAATGGACAGCTTCATCTAGGGGGAGTAGTAAGATGTGACCAGTTAATTCTAGAAAGATGGTCTATGACGGAGTCAGGGCACAAGGTTGATAGTTTGTGGGATGTAATATACTTGTGAGGCCTTGTGGAGCGAGGAGTATGTCTAATGTCTGTAACAGGGCAGTGGTCACTTAGGGCATTTGGGAGGGTCTGGAGGTTGTGGTAGTTTTGGGGGTGGGAGACCAAAATCCAGTCTAGGAGGGAGCTAGGGAGGTGGGATTTATTGATATGAGTAGGGGTAGTGATTAGTTGCTCAAACCATTGCAAGTTAATAAAAGAGGTTGTGTTGTCAGTTTGGAGTGAGAGCCAATTGATATTTACATCCCCAGGATGATGGTTTAATTATGGGTGGTTTGAGAGAGGTGGGATAGAATGTTTTCCAGTATGCTATTGTTATCTCCCAGAGGGATATAGATTGCTACTATGGTAATGGTAGTGAAATTGTTGAGTTTGACATTGGCCAGTAGAAGTTCAGCTGTAGAGAAGGAGGGAGTAGGATTGTCAGTTCTCAGGAGAGTGAGGTGGTTAGAATAAAGAATGGCTAGTCCTCCACCCTTTTTCTTTTGCCTGTCGAGTCTAAGGATGTTGTAAGCAGGAGGGATAAGATCACTATCAAGGTTGTGAGGTTTCAACCATGTTTCAATTAGGGTGATTATGTCAGGTGTGTAATTTGCTAAGCAGGCATGGAATTTATGAACCTTGTTAACAATACTCCTGAGATTCATAGAGGAGAAAGATACCTGTTTTCTTGAGAGAGTGGTTGATAGGATTAGGTGGGTGAGAATTATTGATCTGGGTAGAGAAACAGGAACCAGGGTTGGGATGGATGTCTCCTGACTGGAGTAGTGGTTTATAGTGGAGTAATTGTTTGAGTAGAGGGTACATGTTTTCCTTTGGGGAGGTCAGGAGGAAAGGAAATAAGAAGTAGAGTGGTAAGGGGAAGGATGGATGGACAGATTGAGAGAGATTGTTGGGGTTTTGTAGTAGAGTTTATTGTTCAATTAGCGGGGTGGAAATAGGGAGAAGCTAGTTGCGAATGGTAGGAGGTGAGAAAGTAAAGGACATGGCGTAGGCAAAAGAAAAATGGTGGAGGACTAGCCATTCTTTATTCCAGGTTAGGCAGAGTCCCTCATTGACTCTCTTCAAGAGGAATCTTGATGAGTGGATGGGAGATCGTAGGTTTACCCCGGGTATCACTTCTGTGTCACTGTTAGACAGAGGCACAGTATACTAACCTCGAAAAAGGGCATAGCAAAATTCATTTAAAATGGGTGGCGAAAGTCAAACACACTCTGGCTAGGCTTATAAATGCCCTACGGCAGATAGCCTAGTATGAACCTATGAACCTATGAACAAGAAATAATGTTAGACGTTATAAGATATAGAACCACAGAAAAGAACCAAAAATACGAAAACTGGTGCAGGGCTGGATAAACTTCAGCACAGCTCGAAGAGTAAAAATAACTTTAATTTTATGTTACAAAGAATGAAACATACACAGGTTAAGCACTTTCATCTGTCAGCATATACGTTATAAGATATGGTTAAAACTTTGGGACAAAAACTCAGATTTACAAAAGCGTATATATATATATATATATATATATATATATATATATATATATATATAGATAGATAGATAGATAGATCTGAAATAGATTATTTTATAGTATCAAAAGGTTTAGTTACAGGAGAAAGAGACATAGTTGAAACATGATTTTCTGATTGTCTTGCAATATGGCTAGAGGTAAAGGAAAACAATGACTATATAGAAATTCATAAAGGAATAAAATGGATACATGAAGAAAGAAACAGATTGATAATACAGTTATGGAAAGATCATAATACTATTTGAACATTGTATAAAAATTGGTTTGAAGGGTGGATATATGAGGTGAGAAAAGAAGAGAAAGAAAAATATAAATGAACATATAATGATGCATTTAAATATTTAGAACATAATGATAGAAAGTACTTTGACAAAGATAAAGAATTATATGAAAGAAATCAAGAAAAATACAAGAATTGTTTTTTAAGCAAAGCTATTTTTACAAGGAAAACAGAAGATGTACTGTGTTATTTAAGCAGATTAGTAAATGAAGATGGTAATGTAATGAGAGAAATAAAAATGTAAAAGGAGAAATAGGAATATCTCGGAAAAGACTATAAATAGTGTAGTGCAATATGTACAAGAAATTTTAAAGAAAATAAGAAGGTAGTAAAAAATGGAAATGAAAAAGTTAACAGAAAAAGAGAATAAAGAGTTGGAAAGGGAGATTTCTTTAATGGACTAAATAAAGTATTTAGATAAATAAATATAGATTTGGCTGTAGGCCCAGATGGAATAGGATATGAAATGTATAAAAGAATATGGGATTGGCAAAAAATATTTTTTAAAGACTTTGAATGAATGGTTAAAAGAAGTTTTTTTTTGTATAAAGAATTATATAGTGGAATACTCAAATTCATATGGAAGAAGGAAGACAAAAGACAGTTTATTAAATTGAGACCATTAGTACTGAATAATAATGATTATAAGTTCTTTATGAAAATAATACATAACTAAAGTGGAAAATATTACAGAATATAGGATATATAGTATAAAGTGGAAGGCTTGTCAAGAATTATTGATTATAGAGAAATTGTGGAAGATATTGTGAACAGAAAAGAAAAAGCAAAAATCATGATATGAGACCTTAATAAGGCATTAGACACAACTAGACATGGTATATAGCACCTAAAAGGTTATGAATTCCATTTCTCTTAACAGACGCAGATGACATTATAATAACTGTAAAAAAACAAGATTTGGAAAAGAAGTGATAATTTGCACAAATGAGTTTGTAGAGATGATAGGGATGGCTTTAAATGAAGAGAAAAGTAAAGATTTAAGTGATATAGTAAAGATCAGGGGTATATATTTTACAACTAATTACATTTCTGTGTCAGGTTTAAAATTTGGGAATAAAGATGTAAGTAGAATTCAATGGGAAAGAAACAATAGAAGAAATAAAACAAACCTGTGTTTTCTGGAGAACCTATAAATTATCATTCAGAAAAAAAGGCTTATCTGATAAAATTAGTACTGATGGGAAAAATAGCATACTTGGCAAGCGTATTTATGCTGCCAACAGTACTTGAAAAGGAATTATTGCAGATATTTTTTCCTTTATGTGGGGTTCTAGATTAACCCAGTAAAAAAGAGTTTTATATGTAAGTAAAGAAGAGAGAGGTGGTATAAGTTGCTTCATTAAATTTGTACAAAGTGTTAAAGTGGATAAATGAAAAAGATGAGATATTAGTAGTAGAACTGCATTTTATATATATATATATATATATATATATATATATATATATATATATCTATATATATATTTGTGTGTATATATATATATATATATATATATATATATATATATATCTATATATATAAGTACGATAAATTTTTGGGGTGTGGTAAAAAAAGTAAAAGAGCAAAAGAGTGTATAAATAAAGAAATAAAATTTTACCTAGAAAAAATATTTTTGTCAAATAAAACATTACTGGGTAAAACCATGGGAAAATCTAACAGATGAAAAAATTAAAGCTATAAAATAAGAAGCAAATGGTGTAATCAGAAAGAAGAATATTAAGATTTTTTGTGGAAACTGGTAATAGATAAATTGAAAATAAAAGGCAAAATATGCCATATAAAAAGAAAAGTGATAGAATATGTTTACATTGTTAAGAAGAAGAAACCATGGAACATCTATTTTTGAAATGTAACAGAGTAAAAAAGTTATGGGGAAAACTATGTAAAGAAGATTTTTTTGAAGATATAAAAGAAATGGATAAAATAAACATGGATATGATTAAATATGGATATTATAAGAATAGAAGTAAAGAATATGTTAAAATAATACATAACATGTTATTTATGTTATATGGGTTATATGGAATGAAAAAATAAATTAAATTATGTTTAATGGTAACTGGATTTTAGCAACAATATTAAGCAAAATCAGATGGTGGATATGGAAAAAGGAGTATGAGTGGGCCTAATAGGGGTGGAAATTTGTAAAGTAATTATAAATATGTGTAAACAGATTTGTATATTTATTTATTTTATTTATTTATTTATTTTATATTTGTTGACCAGGATAGTCTGACTGAATGCATGTCCATTTTCAGAGGAGACCCGGGGAGAAAAGCTCCAAGGTAAGCAGATACAACATTACATATTACAACTAGAATATTTACAGTGATTACGTATGTAAGCAAGTTAAACAAGTTCCACAGGTTAGAGTTAATCCCGAATGTAAGTCAGGATTAAGTTATACAGTTAAGAAGATTAACAGTTTTTTTACTCATTTTAGAGGAGAGTTAGCCAGGTTTGATACATTGACATAGCCAGTTAAGTCTCAAATGTTGTTTCAGTCTTGTTTTAAATTGACCTAGGGTGGAAAGTAAAGTAATATCAGCTGGTAGAGAGTTCCAGGATCTACCTACAGAGTTTACAAAGAGAGAGTCACCGGCTGAGTTATTAATTTTGCTAATCTGAATTAGTAGTCTGTTAGAGGATCAAAGCGGTCTAGGATTATTATAAGGAGTGATAATATTTTTAAGTGCAAGAGTATTGTCCGGATTACAGAGGAATTTATAGGTCATAATCAATTGGTTATACTGGATTAGGCTGGGTAGTTCAAGCCACCCAAGCTGGTTTAGATTGATACAATGATGTGTCCTAAAAGGCAGCCCAGTGGCAAACCTGGCAATGTGGTTGTAGCAGACTGAGATTTATATATTTATACATATGTAAATATTTGTAAATATGTAAATATTTTGTAAATAAGAGTTATTTTTGTATATAAATAAAGAATCCCTGCTCTTTTTGATAAGTGACATGGGATAGTTTGCATCCACCTGCACTACCACCAACTTGGCAGATGGGAGCTGAGTTTAATGTCTCATCCAGAGTGAGCCCACTCAGGCATACAGCATCCACTTAATGCTGTATTGTAGTGCTAGTATTGGAAAATCATTCCAACTACTTGCCAAGAACCCACAGCCATCTGCATTACAGGTGAGTGTGCTACCTGTTGAGCTATTAAGACTACAAATAAACACATCTTAGTTTTCTAGCATCTGTCCAAGTAAAATAGCACTGATAAAGGCAAACATTGTACCAAACAAATGCAGCATCATGAGTCACCTAGTACTCTATTTCTGGTTTGCTGAAATAACACTAATAGAAGTAATGTAGATCTGAGTGCTGAGAAGTATGGCACCATACCACTCAACTTATTTAGTCAATAATTCTGAACAAAGCCAAAAAATGGGGGGGGGGGGTAAAATCATGAACTATTGTAAATATTATTCTAATTCACTTTTGCATCAACCTGTTTATTTCAGCAGTAAGAAGTATAACACTTTAATGATTGGCATTACTGAATGACTGCAATCATGAGTGACTTCCAAGAAAATCAAAACTGTTATGAAGTGCAGAACAAACATTTGAAGTAAAACCAGGGATATTCTGCAAATATAAGAACAGCTGAGAGGTGTGGGTAGCACTTAAAAGGGAATCTCTGATCAAAATAATGAATTCCTGAATTTTTTGGATGTGCTGAATTTTAAGTAACACAGTTATGATTTTCTGAATGTCATTATAATTATAATATTAATAGCTCTTTTAAGAAGACTTTAAGAATTTGTAGTCTGAATGACTGTCATGATTAAAACATATCCTTAAATTTGTAAGCCAAGACGTCTTCATTTGCAAATAGTTTAGTATGGTTTGACATTAGCATGACATCTACAGCAGCAACAAGCAAATGAATTAAAGAAATTGCAGCCATAGTCAACTTTCCACTTTCAAAGCTTGGAACACTACAAATCCTCTCATGAGTTGGAACAAATGGGCAAAATGTCGAACATTTACTCACAACTGGGAGGGAGATCACAGCATGGTTAAAATGATACTTTACACCTATTTTACCACAGACCCAGTTTTTTAACCATTAGAGACTTGCACAAGAAACATCTCAAGTTACAAAAGTCCAAGATCCCAGACAGGCAAGCCAAGCAACCCTCCCAAATAAAATCATACACACATACAATCAACTCCAGTCAGCTTCAAACAATCAAGCAATACAGGTAACAGCAGGCTTGCAACATATAAATACCATACCTTCTATAATGCCAACAAGCAAAAATAATTAAAGCAACTGTGGCCATAGTCAACCTTCTAGCTTCATAATGCAGAATACTACATTATATTACACAATATGGAGCAGATGGGTAAAATGTGACATGTTTGCCATCAACCAAGAAAGAAGCTCACACCATGGTTAAACTTATAAACAGATTTTTGATACCCCCAGTCTCTCTTTGCTTGCCAGAACAGTCATGTGGATACAACATAAGATTTTCCCTTAACACTTTTTATGAGACAAAAAGGTTAAACAGCAGTTGTAGTCTGTTGGGTTTTACCGCACTCCCAGCTCTTCAAGCATTAGAGACTTGAGAGCAAGTTTAAAAGTCCAAGACCCCCCCCCCAGAAAAAATCAACTTATTCTTATATTTTCTCTTTTAACATTACTAATTACAAATTCTCAGTGACAAACAACTTCAGCCTTTCTCCCCATCTCAGTTATTATTACTAAATTCTATCAAATACACTGCTAATAATTAGGTCTTTGACCCACATGCATGCGCACACTCGCTCATGTACAAATACACACACACACACGCACACACGCACACACGCACACACGCACACACGCACACACGCACACACGCACACACACACACACACACACACACACACACACACACACACACACACACACACACACACACACACACACACACACACACACACATATGCATACACACACATCCTACCATGCAGTGCAACTCCCCTCTTCCCTCTTAACGTCTTAGCTCAAGAATCATAAACAAGAAAAAAAAATCAGGAACAGCTTTTAAATATTTATAAAGTTGATAAGATAACAAGCTTTGCCTTATCATGCATTTTTTTATTTGAAGGATACAGCATCTGAAACTCATATGTCTTCCATTATGTAGTAGATGCAATCCATTACAATTTGCTTGAAGCCACATATTTTACAAGCAGCAGACCAAAATACTTCTCAATTTCTTTGCTCAAGAATTCTGGACAAAGCCAAAAATAATGGGAGACAAAAAGAGAAAATTTGTAAAGCTTTTACATATTTTTAACCAGGTAAAACAAACAGGCAAAATGACCCTCATCATGGGTGACCTGAGAGAACTGTCTGGTTAAGTGACTTGCTCAAAGTCACAAAGTTGTCAAATTGAGATGAAAGTAGTGAAGCCCTATACCTTTGACAAGAGGAAGCAGTTTGTTAAAATAAGTGCCAGTTAACTCCCAGATAACTTAGAATGTTAACAGAACAATAAGTGTTGCATGCGTTTACATTCTTTGAGAAATAATAATTATGAAACATTGACTGACA
This sequence comes from Protopterus annectens, assembly GCF_019279795.1. NCBI lineage: Eukaryota > Metazoa > Chordata > Ceratodontiformes > Protopteridae > Protopterus > Protopterus annectens. Next base: position 490,737,128 of record NC_056725.1, on the reverse strand, counting down.
TTATTGACTGACAGTAATCTGTAGTGGTTTACCATAAAAATAAGTTAATAAGGCACAAATATAAGGTAAAATCTATGATTTTCAAAAAACAGAGACAGACAAGGAGCAAACTACTCTAATTCACTTAAAAAAGTTAACAAAACAACATGTTTTGCAACAACATGCATTTTCTGAACACTTTAGAGAATAAAAACTATGAAATTTTAATAACTGTCACTACTGACTGACAAAAACCTTAATGATTTTAACCCTCAATGATTTATCAGAATATTAAGACACAGTAAAGGTCTGGCAATTAGTTCAGTGGATTAAGGCTCTAAACTCTTAGTGTGCTGATCCCTTTAGTCAAGGGTGCAGGGTTTGATGCTTTCTACCTACATTTGCCTACTGTGTGACTTTGATTCAGTCACTTAGCCACATAGTGCTCCTGGGGTACCCCTTTACCTGGTTTAAATGATAGAAAAACAAAAAGATAGGACATCCATATTGAGGCCAAGTACTCTCGTGCAGCTTCTGGCCAGTAAGTGTATCAGGGTCAAATGGGATCCTAGTCAGGCTCCCCACCCATACCAATATTCCATTACTTGGGTGTCTCTCCCCAGTTCCCATAAAACACTGTTGAAGCCTGCCACTGTGCGTACTGTTTTCTTTTTTTACTTTTACAATGATCAATTGCAGCAAAAACACAGACAGCCATCTGATGAATACAACAAAACACTATCTCATTGAAAACAGACACCATGAGCAACAGTAAACTTCTCTTCCTTTGAAACTCACGTTTATTGAACAAGCATTTGGCAATCCATCAGGCTACAACAGATGTGCATGAACACATAGTCAAATAGCATATAGTGAAACACTAATTAGAGCCTATCTGAAGGGTGTAGGAATTCAAAAGACAAATGTGTAATGAATTTGCTAACAGCTTGGGACAGCCTACTGGACATGTGTCTTTTTTCAGGCACAGCCTAGAAGCATTGAAAGGTGAAATGACTTAGTCAGACTCGCACTAGACAAATGAAGGCTTTGGGAATCAAAAGCTGCACTTCATGAAGCAGCTCATTAACAGCTCATAGCCTTAACTCATCTGCAGCACAACACAATGCATTTCACAACCTTGTGTCTGCAAAAGCAAGTTAAATTAAAAATGCATTCATTGTTAGTAGTTTAACATGAAACTCATATACTTAATTCTGTGCAGTTTATTCAGACAACTAAGCACACTGTCAACAGTCAGCAAAACAAGGACACCAAGGATTGTAACCAAAGAACATGGTTCATGTGACAAAGACTCTCCCCGGGATTCAATAAACTTCATGCAGGAATAGTGCTATTCCTGCACGGAGTGAACCATGTCCGTTTAGCATTTGCATTAATAGCAGTGCACCTTGCATATTCATGAAGGTGTGCTGCTGCTAAGGCTAAATGGACACGAAGAGTACTGAGTGCAGGCAGCATGTCTATGTAGTGCACGCACATCTAACATACCCCCTGCACTCAGAACGTGCTGCACAGCACTTTTGAAAAGCATAAAATTGAGTGTATCAGTGTCCATGGACACTGAAGTAGATAGGGGAGCAAGAAACAATGCAGGGGGTGTGTGACATGTTCTGTCACATACTCCCTGCGTTGTAAAAGTGCTGTACAGCTATAAAGCAGTATAAATCCATAAATAATGGTGGGACAATGGCCCAAAAATAAAGACATATTGCACTGACAAACCCGAAAGCTGATAGAATAAAAGGTTTGCAGTAGCACGGACCACCTGCAGGGTATGAAGACTGAAAGTACCATACTGCCATAGCCATCAACTGTACAGGTCTCTGCAGAATGCCCAGATGCCTGCCTCACATACTTCTCACCCTCCTAGAGCAATAAAGCAGTATAAAGCCATAAATAATGGGGGGGACAAAGGCACAAAAACAGGGACACTTTTGAAATAGTGCACTGACAAACCCGGAAAGTTGATAGAATAAAAGGTTTGCAGTAGCAAGGATATCCTAAAGGGTGTGAAGTCTGAAATACAAATGCTTGTCGGTATGTTCTGACTTAAATCCTGAGTGATTTGCCAATGATTTGCTAGAAAACCACAGTCACACTTCCCAACTTTGTAAGACCAATAATTAAAATCTGTCCCTATGTGTCCCTTTACAATTTCCCTTACTGTGACTTACAAGGACTACAGATACATGTAAATAACGTGGGTTTATTATTTTTTTTATTCCATTGTATGGTATGTTTAAGCATACCTGAGTGGGTGTGTGCATTATGGTTCTCTGTTCAGCATTGCTGAAACATCCCATAGGAGATAAATAAAATTATACAACTGAAATTATCACGCCAAGATAGCTTACTGGTTAGAACCCTGGGTTTGTATACAGGTGTTTATGGTTTGAGCACCAAGACAGGCACTTTACCTTTACATGGGAAAGCAGTGTTAAGATTATTATTGTTATTTTAAATTATGTAGTAATTGATATCTGTCAACCAGAGTAGTGTAGATGGTCTAAAATGTAAGTGTGAATGCATATAACAGATGAAATCATCCATGTACACAAAAGTGTCCCATACAGTATAGTCACACCCCATGGTAATGTAATGAAAGCACATAGAGAGACATCATGTAAAGTAAATCATATACACTTACTAATATGTCAGTAATGATTAATTAAGTTATAACCTGATATTTTCTAAATGAAAAGTGAGCAATGGTAAACAGTGCTCAGCTATGATTGGTTGGTGTAAGCATTGCTTAAATATGAATGCTAAGCAGCAGTCAGCTTAGGTAACTGGATTTGTGCACCACTAAGAACAGCTCAACATCTACCCCTTTAAGCAGTGCTTGACTTGGCTTAGCGGATATGCGCACTGCTAAACTGTGCTCAACATTTTCAAAATCGACCAATGACCGCAAAGGGTAGGAATATGGCCTTATTTAAACCACACAGGTGGGAACACAGCCAGTACCTGTTATAGGTCAACCTGTGCAGGAACCATGGCTGGCGTAGGTGAGGGTTCGCTGTTTAGGGCTCAGGGCTGAGGCATCCTGTAGTCCAGGGTCATGGCTGAACTCCTCATAAGTAACCATGACAAGAGACTGCTGCAGGGCCAGTACCAGGGCTCACAGTATAAAGCAGATGCTTGGGACCATCTTGCCTGTGATCTCACCAGTGCTACTGGCATCCCCCCGAACTGGTGATCAGGTCCGGCACCACTATGCTGACCTAAAGCAGAGGAAGAGAGCACTCTTGGACCAGTGGATCCAAGATGCTAGGGACAACTGTGCTCCAGCAGTTTGTAAGTATCACAGATATAGGTGTACCAAATTCTAGCCTGAATATGTGATAGACAGATATGCATAATGTTAGTTTTTCTCCTCTACAGCTGCAGCACAGAGGGCTAGTAACATCAAAGCCCATGCTGACAGACTGCTGAGGCTATGCCGACAGGCTGGTGAGTAAATATCTATTTTGCAGTATATTGTGCAAATAACAAAGAAGGAGTACATTGTTTACTGCTAGCAGGTATATTGTTACTGTGTTAACTGAATAAATAAAGTTCATCTGACTAATATTGCTCTGTAATAAACATCTATAACACAAGCTGTTGTGTTTACTCTATGTCGTTGTAGACTTAGAATGGAGCTGTAAAACAAGATATAAATGAAATGTGAAATATATACTGCACTAAGCAATGAACCCTGAATAGTAATGTCTAATGTATCAAAGTGTGTTCCATGCAACATTGCCTTGTGCTAACCTTTGCTTTCCAGATTGTAGTAATACAAAGGATTAATGCACAGTACACTATCAGTCATGCATGCATCGCAGGATTACAAGTTCAGACTGTCTAACCAAGAAACTATTAGGCAGAAACCAGTGAAACAAAAAACAGCAGTTCCCCAGGAGTTCAGTGTGATAAGAAACAGCTTTGTTGTTAATTTTGCACACCAAACACGGTTCAAATCCAGGGAGTGGTACTAAGATGTTTGCATATCTACACACAAGGAATCAAGAATACATGTAAAAACAGTCAAGTAGTGTTAACAGATATTTTCTCCACAGGTTTTATAGGTAAGGAAATATTGATAGCAGCTGTATGAAGGGTATACTAATAAACTTTGTACAACTGTTCAACTGTCCCACCACACACCTGCAAATGATAGCAGGATAGGCACATACAACATGCACTCTTCCCGATACATGTGTCTCAAGGGTCACGCTGTCATGGCTAGTGGTCATTGCTGCCAATAACCCTGGACACAGCTAGGAAACCAGTTGAAGTATGCCAGTAGCACACTCACATAACAGCAGTTTAGGGTACCCCTTCTGTGCCAGATATGTAACCCTGACATGTACGAGTCCCCTCTAGTCATGTACCCATAGTTGTCACAGTTTGCCCCATACCATTCCAGGCTGACAGTTTAATAGGTATGTTTGTGCTACAGAAGCTATGGGCCATAGGTAGATGTAAAGTGAGGGCAGATCCATAGAGCATTGAGCAGTACTGTTGTGAAAAATATAAGCTTAAACAGTTGTTAATGGACTTTTTGTCTCTTCCCCCACCCCTTATCTGGTTCAATACTATAATTCATATATTACAGGTATGTCATTCTCGAAACCTAATGTTGGGACTTGTGTTCTATTATTGTTCATATAATTGATTGGTTGAATGCTAACATACCTTGTTCAAATACCACTTTTGGTGGTTATGATGCATATTGCTGTTCCATTTATGGATGTGTTTTGTTTGCTATGCAACTGTTTCAAATTTCTTTTATGGGGTTAATTAGGACACCCTCGCTTGGTGTTATAACTAATCTTGAAATGTGTTGTTCATGACTAACCGACATATTTTGTAAAACCTCAACACCATAGCACGTTTGGGAAGGCAGATCTCAGACGATCTGCCTGTTCCACCTCATCTGGCCATGGTACTGGCCCCAGCATGTCTGGGACCCAACCCAAGACTTCCTCATCCATTGGTCCTGAGCCACCTTCGGGTGGAACCGCCTCAAGGGGCAGGGCCCGTCCCCCCCTGGGAACAGGCATGGACAGGAGCCTGTCACTCGCATTCAAATCCGGGGTAAGGTGCACAGTGTCATCAGAACAGAGTTGGATGACTGGCTGCGCCAGATGGAGGGCAGCCTGGTGCACCTCGAGGGGAAGGCTTCCCCTCCTGTCCAGCCCCCAGCACTGCCACCTTCAGGGCCATGAAGGTGCAGTGGTGACTGCCCATGGGTGGGGACCTCAGTCCCACTGTATCCATTTGGGGGCTCATGGGCTTTGGATTCCCAACCACCCTTCCCGTCAAAGGTGTTTACCCCCCTCATGTGTCATATACCAACCCTGTCTACAGTCTTGTCTATCTTGTCGGTCTGCAAATGCAACCTATCCTACCCAACCTACCTCCCCAAACATACCCACACCCTTCTCCGACATCCCACTCTCACCTTAAAAAACAAAAAAGGGAATCTGTCCCACAAAAAAAGCATTGCCCTATACATAGCTCTAAATTTCACCCTCATTTACAGTGAAACTAATCAATCTACCCGCAGATTATTCTGCAAATGTCTGTTGTCAACACCCCTCCCTGTGTTGTGTGAGGCTGTAAATTCCAAATTCTACACATTATTCACTGCTGTTGCTGCAGAATAAATGTAGAGATATGGTACTTTCCTACACATCCCTATCTGGTTTTCCTAATGTTTTACCCCTGCTTGCCCCCATTTCACCACTTTCCTATCACCCTTTTTTCTTTTTTTTAATTAAAATTAGTGCGGGTGTAAGCAAACTTAACCATCCATTAGCAATTAGCACCACCTACAACTAAATCACTTACAACTGCTTTAATCACACTTTCTCCATCAGCCCTTTTTCTGCCCAGCAACAAAGTAATCAGCCCTGCCAAGTCTTGAACCCCAGGATGCTGTACACTACAATCACAGTAATGTACCATCTGAGCTATGGGAGTCTGTAATGCTTTTACAAACATATCATGCAGTCTGATCATTTAACATTAATGAAAAAATGTAATTTCAAAGTCTGCAACCCAGGACTCTGTGCACTACAGTCACAGCAATGCACTGCTACTCCATGTGAGCTGCAAGAATTTGCAATGTTTTAACAAATATATCATGCATGACAGTCATTTAACATAAGGGAAAATATATATCTGTAGTACTCTTATATACATATATATGTATATGTACATATTAATATACCCAGAGGTAGTGTGCTCACCAGGTAAGGTTTCAGGTTTTTGCACTCTGACTAGATTGTCCCTGCACTGTATCTAAGCTATAAAACATGAAAAAAGCTGTAGACCAACTATTTAAGCGGAGTCTTTGTTTTTTTTACAAAACGTCTGTTAGACATTATCTCCTTGTATGTATTCTTGCGGCAATTGTAATGGACTGAAATTGCTCTACCTGTTTTTAAAGCTAGGAATAAATGGTATTGTAAACTGTACATGGGCTCTGTTAGAAAGGGAATCACACTCTAAGTGTAGCATCTGGAAGAATAAGTTGTGTAAACAGTTTCACGGTTTTTGAAAAGGTGCATTGGAGAGCTTTTCATCTGTTGTTAGACCTGAATCAAACTGCTGTTGGAATGTGCATAGCAAATAGATATTGTAAACAGTCAATGTGTTGGGGAATGCCTTAGAGACTGTATTTGCTCAAAAAACTGTATGTATTGCTCTCTGTCAGTCCTCGGTGTTTTACAGCGAGTATGGGACTTGAAGAGAGCTAGGCTTTGAACCTAACTGGGTAGCGGCTGTTATTAAAGACAGCTCCAATGCCTTACTGAATTGGTATTGCTAATATAACGTAACACTTCTGCCTATACCTAGCTGTGCTAAGAGCTTCTGCCTGTGAAATGTTCCAGTCGTCATAACTAAAGTGCTGTTTTCCTCTACATTTTATTTTTCATTCTGTAGCTTCCAGCCTGGTTGTTCCATAGCTTTCAAACTGTGAGAGTCCAGTGGCAGTTCTACCTTCAGCACTGGTCCTGCTCTCCCCATTGCAAGACTGCAGAAAAAGAAAATTGTACACAGTAAACTATGCAATCTTAAGTTTGAAATTTTCCTGTCAGCTTAACCAAATAAGCAACATACTGTTAGCTGATACCCCCTGCGAGCAACACTACCTTGGAACGCCATTGCTCCCTGCAAATCTACCCCCTGTATACTTGATCTCCCTCTCTGTATACCTGATCCCTACCCCTAAAATCCTACCTTTTTTGTACAGATTTGACTATTTGCACATTCTAGACGTGCAACTGTAACTATTATCTTATCTCAGAATTCCAGTAAGAGTATACTGTTAAAGAAAAAAGAAAGCATAACATGGTAACAAAGTGATTGTTGTTTTAGCTGATTGGTTTTGTATCATTTCTCTTACCTCTAGTGTAGTGTCTCTGACCTGTATCTGTGACCTGAGTGTAGCCCCGCTCCGTTCACCCTCGCTCACTTCGCTCATCTCCCACCCCATTCCCACCCCCAAATAATTTCCTTTATATTTATCCACCCTAACCACACCCATCCACTTCCACCTAAATCCCCACCCCTCTACTTCCTTTAGGATGCACCCCTTTCCCTAACACCCTCCCCATCTACCCTTTGCTAATGCTCTCACTTCCCTCACACAAACTAATACTTATTCCTCCCTCCTGTCATTCTGTCTCCTCTACCTGTCATCATGTCATTCAAAGCACAAATCTTTCTCTTATAGGTTCATAGGTTCATAGGTTCATACTAGGCTATCTGCCCTAGGGCATTTATAAGCCTAGCCAGAGTGTGTTTGGTTTTCGCCACCCATTTTAAATTAATTTTGCTATGCCCTTTTTCGAGGTTAGTATACTGTGCCTCTGTCTAACAGTGACACAGAAGTGATACCCGGGGTAAACCTACGATCTCCCATCCACTTATCAAGATTCCTCTTGAAGAGAGTCAATGAGGGACTCTGCCTAACCTGGAATAAAGAATGGCTAGTCCAACACCCTTTTTCTTTTGCCTACGCCATGTCCTTTACTTTCTCATCTCCTACCATTCGCAACTAGCTTCTCCCTATTTCCACCCCGCTAATTGAACAATAAACTCTACTACAAAACCCCAACCATATCTCTCAATCTGTCCAGCCATCCTTCCCCTTACCACTCTACTTCCTATTTCCTTTCCTCCTGACCTCCCCAAAGGAAAACAAGCACCCTCTACTCAAACAATTACTCCACTATAAACCACTACTCCAGTCAGGAGACATCCATCCCAACCCTGGCCCCTGTTTCTCGACCCAGATCAATAATTCTCACCCACCTAATCCTATCAACCACTCTCTCTCAAGAAAACAGGTATCTTTCTGCTCTATGAATCTCAGGAGTATTGTTAACAAGGTTCATGAATTCCATGCCTGCTTAGCAAATTACACACCTGACATAATCACCCTAACTGAAACATGGTTGAAACCTCACAACCTTGATAGTGATCTTGTCCCTCCTGCTTACAACATCCTTAGACTCAACAGGCAAAAGAAAAAGGGTGGAGGACTAGCCATTCTTTATTCCAACCACCTCACTCTCCTGAGAACTGACAATCCTACTCCCTCCTTCTCTACAGCTGAACTTCTACTGGCCAATGTCAAACTCAACAATTTCACTACCATTACCATAGTAGCAATCTATATCCCTCTGGGAGATAACAATAGCATGCTGGAAAACATTCTATCCCACCTCTCTCAAACCGCCCATAATTAAACCATCATCCTGGGGGATGTAAATATCAACTGGCTCTCACTCCAAACTGCCAACACAACCTCTTTTATTAACTTGCAATGGTTTGAGCAACTAATCACTACCCCTACTCATATCAATAAATGCCACCTCCCTAGCTCCCTCCTAGACTGGATTTTGGTCTCCCACCCCCAAAACTACCACAACCTCCAGACCCTCCCAAATGCCCTAAAAGACCACTGCCCTGTTACAGGCATTAGACATACTCCTCGCTCCACAAGGCCCCACAAGTATATTACATCCCACAAACTATCAACCTTGTGCCCTGACTCCGTCATAGACCATCTTTCTAGAATTAACTGGTCACATCTTACTACTCCCCCTAGATGAAGCTGTCCATTCTTTTAACACTACCTTCCTAAACATCCTAAATTCTCTCGCCCCTCTCTGCACAGTCAGAATCAAATCTAAAACTGCTCCTTGGCTTACTAAAGCTACTCATGTCCTTATGAAAAACAGAGACAGGATGTGGAAATTATGGTCTAAAACCAGGAACCCTTCTCTACTACAAACGTATAAAGAACTCAGAAACCAAGTCAAAAAACTCATCCACAATGACAAAAAGAACTTCTACACTAACCCCCCCCCACACTACCCCTAAATCAGACCCTAAAAAATTATTGAACTCTATCAATCACATACTGCACCCTGGAAACCCTTCCCCTCCAAACCCTTGCCCAAACAACACAGCAGATAAATGTATTCACAATCAGGTAATGCACTACCTACTTCAGGAAAACCTACTTACACACACAACATGGGTTTCATCCCAAACACAGTACCACAACATCACTAATATCCTTCATCAATACTATATCCCTGGCTCATGATAACAATAAACTTGTCTCTTGCCAGTTCCTGGACCTCTCCAATGCCTTTGACACTGTCTCCCATCCTCTTCTCTTGGCCAAACTAACTAACCTAAACTTCTCTTCTCCTACTATTTCCTGGTTCTCAAGCTATCTCTCACACTACCAGCAATCAGTCAAATGGCTCTCTGCTCATCCCCCCCTCACTGAGGAAATGGGAGTCCCCCAAGGATTTATCCTTGGGCCACTGCTCTTCAATATTTTTACTAATCTACTACACACCTCTTGCCCCCAGTCATCACTTGTACAATATGCTGATGACTCTACTGTCATCACCATTGCAGACAATCCATCAGACCTCCACTCTACTACCCAAGCATCTTTAAACACCATAGAGACATGGCTCAGTGACAACAAAGTAATTCTCAACCCTAAGAAAACTAAGCTCTTAATCTTTCTCCCAAAGAACCTCTCTAATCTCAAATCTACGTTTACTGTTCTGTCAAGCAACAACACCATCATCACAGTCAAACCCAGCACTAAACTACTAGAAGTCATAATAGATGATCAGCTTACGTTTGATCTACATGTGGCAAACTGTATCAAAAAGACACACCAGAACCTCAGACACCTTTATCGCAACAAGAAATACTTAACCAACAGGGCCAAAATAACTCTTTCTCATGGATTTCTTCTTCCTAATCTATTATACAGCTGTCACTTACTCCAAAATCTGAACTCCACACTCCTCTCCAAACTAGAAACTACCTATAATAAGGTGGCCAGATTCTCTGCAAACCAAACCTATACGTCTCATTACTGCACATCCCTTAAGCAACTAGAATAGTTAGAATTTCCCCACTTGCTCCTACCTCATCAACTACAGTTTATCCACTCCATCCTATACTTGCCCTCCTTCTGTCCCAGCCTTACTTCTATTATATCCCAATACTCTCCTGCTAGACTACTATGCAGCTCAGACCAAGACCTGCTACAGATTTATAAACCCAAGACCAAAACAGGTTGTCTACTCTATAATTACAACCCCACCATATCCTGGAACCAACTACCCCTAGAAATTAGGTCCCTTAACTACTCTAAACAATTCAAAACAGCCACTTGAGAATACCTAAAGAAAAACTAGTCTTACCACTGCACTCAACCCCCCTGACCCTCTTTCTCCTATGTATTCAAGACCCCACTGTCTCTCCTCTGCCCATGTAACTTTTACCCTCCCATGACTTCTTTTCACACCCCTTCTTCCATTGTCTAATTTTCCACCTGCACTTTTCCTCTAACATCTTCCTTTCATCTACTCTTTTCCCTTCTCTCAACCTCCCATCTCTCATCTCTCCTCCTCAGTATTTTTTCTCATATCTGCTTTTATTATTTGATGGTAATACACTATAAACATATGTTATTCTATTGATTTGACTACCCTTATCACCTGTTACTGCCTCTCCTCTTTTTATTTCTTGCCAGGGTTAACCTAGTTTAATGCAAAGAACGCCCTGCATTGCACCTCTGAGTGTGTATCAAGTTTTTTTATGTTTGGTTCACTGAGTCCATCCTAGATGTGCATTATCTTTTAAAACTGTTTGTCTCACAATAATGCTTATTGGTTTCTTAACATCACTTCAGTACTACTGTAAACCATGTATATAATGTTTTTGAAACTTTTTATGTTTTTATTTTATTTTTATGAGTATGTAACTTGAATGTATTTTAAGTTTCTGTATATGATTTATAATTTTATCTCACTGTGGAGTTTTTCTCCTCGGGTCTACGCTGAAAATGCGCCACTAGCTCAGTCGGACCAACCCGGTCAACAAATGTAAAATAAATAAATTAAAAAAAAAAAAAATACATGTATATATATATATATATATATATATATATATAGATATATATTTATACATAGCTATATATAGAGATGACCAACATTTTACTGCAAGACATCTGCAAAAAGCCCAACAAAGGGGGGGGGGGGGATAAAGGGCAAACAATAGTGACATCTTTGAAATATGGCTGTCATACGCATAGAAGTCTGATAGAGTGGCATGATTTGCTTTAACATGTAATTCCAGATAGATTCCAGGTCTGAAACACAAATGAATGTCATTATTTGCTTATGTCAATGCTCACATCATCCCAGTGGCTTGTCAGAAACCCACAACTGTTATTGGCAAAAGACCAAACATATGAGCCATGCATGTGGACAATGTCTAGACATCTGGACAGTGGAGAGGTATGACTGCAGTCTTGTAACAGAATAGAAAAACTCATGACAGCTGCCAACCATGTCACCCAGCACCTTCTGAACCACAGTAAGACCAACATGACACTACCCCAAATCAGCTCTGGGGAATTACCCATGTTTAGCCAAATATATCATGCACTACTGGGATAGAACTGTAGGGAATAGCAGATATTGATACAAAAATGCCCACCCACAACCATTTGCATCACAATCACAGCAACATGCCAGTGCCAAACATGCACCCTAGAGTAGAACGACTGTTAGAACAAACCTATCCCGTTAGCCAGTTACACACTACACTGACAAATACCGGTCCACCTTACAGTCTATTGGGAATCATGAGGTATTACAGGATATTTCTCAGTCTGCTCCTACAAAAATATACACCTGATAGACCACCAGCAACCATAGCAGCATGCACAGACAGATAGAAAAAGGATCTATGACACTCACATCTGCTATTCTCCCTACTCAGCCAACAAACATTTACACACAATAGTGCTACACAATCTTGGCAGTCTGTTAACAATGGCCAGACATACTTAACTCTCAACTGTACAGATTTCCACCGAATGTCCAGGGTGTGGGACCATATTCATGGCCACTGCTGCATACCACTTCCAGGAGTCTGCTAAGTCATTGGGATGATACCTGGAGTGCAGTCACTAAATAATGTGATACCATACCTCTGAACCTCTTACTGCAAGACATCTGGACAAAGCATGACATACTTGGAGGACAGGGTGCTGGAAAGAGGGAAATATCTCACATAATGGTGTTACAAACTGAAACAGTTGCTGGTGTTACATGCTTTGCTGTAACATAATATCCATGAAGGATATGATATCTGAAACACCAATAGATGTCAACATTTACTAACTACAATCCTCACATTATTCTACTGATTTCGCAAAAACAGACATTGTCTGAGGAACAGACCAAACATAACAGGCAAACCTCTGGGCAGTCTGTGGACATCAGGACAGTCGAGAGGTATGTCAGAGACATATCACTGTCAGACTTCAAGTGGAGATGTCAAGTGACACAGAAAATGCATGTCCAGACAAACCCTGTTAATCTAGCAACCCTCTACGTGTATAACAGCACTACGTACAATCTGTACCCAATTCTGGAGCTTTGTTCCCCATGTTGCTGTGCTGTCCCCACATGTCCTGTCCTGAGAGGTATTCCCATCTACTGTCTGTGAAGCTGTAGCCCTCACACCTCCATAATGTCCTCTACACAGGCAAGGGAAAGGGGCAAGGCCCACATGAAGAATGTAATTATAGCACTGTGTTGCTATGGCATTGGATAATGGAAAGACACCACAGCTGCTCTGGGTGCAAGTAGCAAGTGTGAGACACTGATTGGTGCACAGGCCATCACCTGCTCATCAGCAGTACCTACAAAAGGCAAGCTGCTGCCTATGCAACACAGGTCTCAACCCATCTACACAAAGACAGACTGCGACTACACAAACCTAACCATTTGCATTGTTGTGAGGAAACACTTCAGCACTATAACAGATATGTCAATTATGTAAGCTTGTAATGGAATGCAGAAGGGGAATGCAATAATGTCAAACGGGACATTAAACACTAGGCCACAACAAGACCTGCTGGACCCACATGCTGCTGTCTGGCACCTATGGCCATTCCCGCTTGCACTGTCTGCAATGACATGGAGCACATCTCTGGCCCCTGAGTCACCCCAGCAAAGGTCAGCTCATGTATGACTACTACTGGAGTGTCTGTTGTCTAATAATGAGTGCATCACTGCTAGGCCAGATACCTGCAATGTTGTAATTATGCATATGTCATCTGTGAATGCTACTCTGATACATATGCTTGCCTTACAAATGTAAGAGACTTGTATAGGGTATGTGCATAGTACACAACAGATGCAGATGTGTGTGTTGAACTGTATGTGATATACTGAGCCCATACCTGACAACTGTCCAGAGTTTTGCAGACTGACAACATGTCTGCCTTATATTTGTAGTCAATGCCTCATACAGTTGTGAATTGTCTGGCACATCACTGGCAACCTATTAAAGACTAAAGTTATAACATATTAACATACATTTGATTGTCAGATGTCATATCCTGTAGAGTAGACCCATGAATGCAACACCGTCTTTGCTGGCAACTATGTGTGTTTCAGCTAGATTCATAAAGTGACACTATTTACTGGCCTTTGCCCACCACTGATGTGTGCCTTTGTGTAGATGTCTTGCTCTAACCGGAGCTAGGTGTCTTACTATGAAACCCATGTCAATGCAAGTGTACCTTGTCCTGTAGGATGCCAACATTTGTGCAGTCACTGACACCTGCTTTGTAGCTGTGGAGAGCATACCGACCTTGCCAGGTCACTCATCCCATCATACATTTAAACCCCAAATGGAGACCTGCAAAGTCACTGGAGGTGGGATGTTGAACATTAGCATACACATACACACCTCCAGGCTGGCCAAACAGTATGACGCATGGAAGACATCCCGAGTGCAGTTAACAGCTGACAAAACACCTGCTCAAATCATAGCTAGCGACAGGCCTCCAGCCATGACTATGGACACCCACCACTCCTACTGAGACCTGCTGGAATCTGTCAGGATTCAATCAACTACCCTGCTCCTGGGTGACTTCAAATACCCAACCATAGTGTGCATGACCTATGCCAACTGAACATGAACGCACATGGATTCCTCGGCTTTGTCAATGGCAATGCAGTGGATCAGCCATTCAACACTCCTATGACAGGTGGAAATATCCTGTACCTGGTCCTAACCAGCATGTGTGGCCACTGTAGCACTCCTACAGTGCCATCCTCCTTGGTAATATCTGACCATATAGCCATCACTGTGCAGGTCACCATCTCCCCTGACCCCCTCTTACAGTGTCAAACATAATTAACTGTACACAAATGACTATAACTCTCCTCAGAGCAGGTAGAAGTAGCTGTACAGCCAATGTCCCATTTGTTGGAACTAGCAGCAGTGTCCAGGCCCACACTACTATACTATGTGGGGACCTACATAACCGTATGGACTCAGCAATGTCTGACAGAACAACATCATCTCCCTCAAGGTAGGGTAAACACCCGTGGTGGACAGCAGCAATGCACAAATACCATAATAGGTGGAAATAATTGCTGGATAGGCCAAGGAGGAACAGGTGCTTCACTGGAAGCAATGGAACCTTGGTCTTCATAAGCAGATAAGGTCACAGGTGATTTACCCTAAGTCTGTCTTTATATCCACCAAGGCCAATCACTAGGCCTTCCACACAAGTGCCTGCAGTTCCAGAGGCAACACACAAATCTGCTCTGTAGTGGTGGTCAATAACACCCCATACACATATGGCATAGATATAGGCAACTCACTGCAGACAGGTAATGTGTAAACATCACTCCCCTGACCCCCCATTGGTACACATGTGCATGCACAGCACCTGACCCATCCACTCATCATCAGAAAGAAGGTCTGTAATGCCCTCTCAAAGGCAACACACAGAGGTCTCCATAGGCCTGATACCATCCCTGGCTGCATCCTACATGAACACAGGCATGGGCTCTCAGATCCATTCTGCACTGTAGTCAAACACAGCCTGAGCACCGGTGACATCCCATCTGCACAGAGAATAGCCACTGTCATCCCTATACACAAAGGTAGAGCAATCCACCAACCCAGGCAACCATATGCACATCAACCTAACTAGTCTGCTCTGTAAGGGCATGGAGGGGAAGGCAATATCAAGGACATTATGAGCAGGGACATCGGTAACATCAAAATGCCTGTCTCCACACAACATGGTATTGTCAAAGGGAGATCAGGCCTGTTTAACCTGGGTGACCTCTCTGAAGTGGTCAACATACACAAGGACGAGGGGCAGATGGTGAACAATGCCTACCTTCACCTAGCCCAATTCTCTTACAAGAATCCCCAGGCGGCCAGGATACATATGCCTACACAGCTAGGCACCAACCTGTATGTTACCAGATGGGTAGCTAACTGGCCCAATGATAGTACCCACTCAGTCAAAGTAGTGGAACTCACCTCTAGTAGTAGATTCTTCGAAAGCAGTGTACCCCAAGGATCAGTCTGAGTGCCTCTACTGTTTGAGATCTATGTAGCTGAGGTACAGGTCAAAAGCAGTGGTCTGTGGCTGACCAGGTGTACAGATGCTTGCAAGCTGGCCACTGTCTTACATTCCTGTACTGATGTGAGCATCCCCCAAGAGGCACTCAGCCAATTAATGACTGGTGCAAGAAGCATTACCCCAGAATGAATGCCAGGAGAGGCATCATTCTCCCTGCTGTGGCAGATGTCATCCACACTAAGTATGACAGTAATAATGCACTGAGCATGCAATCAGGTGTGAAGTGATGTGTGCACCAAGTTGGTAGCAACCTGGCAGTTTCCCACCATGTGGGCACCATTGTATGGAAGACTGTCTACATGGCCCACCTCACAAATATGGGCATGTCATCCAAGAACCAGGAGCCCACAACATCCCTGTACTTCACCCTTATCAGACACATTACCAAGTACAATGGCTCCTTTGGCATGTACCTTGCTAAGCAAATGCAGCAGTTCATGGAGGTTCCTGACCAGGCAATTCCAGGGTCTGCAACACCTATCCTATACAGGTAGGCTGAAAGCCCTGTCCCTATACTCAGTCTCATACAGACTGATCATAGGTGACCTGTGTCTGGCATACAAGGCCATGTCCCAACCAGCCTTGACAGCATCTCCGCATATCTGTAAGAGAAATTGCACTCACGCATCACGCATGCAAGGCCCTCACCTGGTCTGTGACATGTGTAGTACTTGTTGGCAGGATAGTGTGGTGTCCCACACAATACACTGTCTGTAAAATACACTCCCTCCCCATGTCTAGCAGTGTACATGTATAGTCCTCTGGAAGAGGAAGCTGGATGATTGCATGGGAAATTGATGAGGCACCCCTGGGATCCTGCGTGTGTCCCAGATGGACAGGGGAAACAGGTGCTGGCTTGGAAGGGGCATGGTTGAAAGTCTGGGCCAAGCTTATGAGGTCATCAGGGCCAATAGCCTGGTATCATCTTATGAGGCTATGCACCTAGTACTTTACATGTGTCCTCTATGTATTGCAAACTGTCCTGCAATGTTGTCTGAAATGAATCTCTGTGAATCTGAATTGTGTATATACTGTAGTGATAATGTATAGTCCTGTCCCCTCATCAGTTATCATCACATATCGTTACACCTTGTCAGAGTGTGTGGTCTGTATAGCAATAAGTCAGCTCTTACAGTACATGCATATGCACATGATGACACTGTATAGCTCACTTCAATAGCCTTGGTCTTGGCCACAATTACCATTCTGCTACTAGGCTCATCACACAGTAGGATTTGTCACCCTTTGTTGTGGGCCAGACAGTAGCAGTGATAGAGATGGATTGCGGCAGACAGTACTACCATAAGGTCTGCCTGAAGGGCCCTTAGGTGTCACAGCTGTGTCAGACTGTACCAGGAGTGTGTGTGTGTGTGTGTGTGTGTGTGTGTGTGTGTGTGTGTGTGTGTGTGTGTGTGTGTGTGTGTGTGGCTATCTCAGCAAACATAATGCTGCAGGGTATTACTTTGCATATGTTGTGTTCCCCTCTCAGGTGAACACAGGGATTGGTGTCCCTCCCCCTCATGACCTGATGTCGGTGTCTGAGCAGACTCCCATGATGATGGTGGTCATAGTGAGGCACAGGTGGGGTCATCGGTGCCTGGATCTGTGCCATTGTTTTGCATCCGACTTTCACCCACCATGCCTCGCACACAGTCAGTATGCTCATACATGCCCAGTCCTCAGCAGCCATGGATAGTGGACAGGGTAAGGGTGGTGGCATGGAAAGGCTTGTGTGTTGAGTATGGCGAGTGTGAGTGTAGACACCAGCCATAGACAGAGGGCAGGCGAGGTCACACACAGGCAGATGGACAAAGCTGGTCAACAGATGACTGCTACCCATCAAGCCCCTGTCTCAAGTGCCATGGCAGGTGTCACCAGATGCATGTTATAGTCCATCATAGTGGCACAAGTGCGTACTGACTGCAACACCAGACAGATGCTCAGGTTCATGCATGCAGCACTCCCTGTCATGCGTGGTGACCTCCATTGCAGTTGTGATGCCATACATCACCCTGTCAATGTTGGGGATAGACAGTGGGGTGAGATATTGTCACTGCTTGACTGTGCATTATCTTGCTTGAGCATGTGGTGGGAGTAGGCATTGGCCAGGTGGATGTAGATCAGCGACATGATCACTTGTGAGCCCACATGGCCATGCACATTCACAGTCCCATAATGGCAGTACCAACAGCACTACTGAAGGGAGGGTGCTGTCAACACCACACCAGGGCAGGCCATATGCAAATTGCCCTGGCCAGTCTCATCAGGGATGTAGGTCCAGCAGACAGCAGTCACCATCAGGGAGTAGTACTGCATCTGTCCTTGGGCCTGGCGATACCAGTGATAGTCCTGGCAGAACCAGTTATGCATCCCTGCCAGGGGATGGTGAAACATACATCCTGCCAAGTATGGTCCACAGCTGTCCAACATAGACTTGTGTCGGGCATCCACATTGCTTGCAGGTATGCAGATGAACAGTCACACATCCCTATCCCAGGCCAGTCACCACCAGACATGCACAGCTCCTCTGCATGGCCCAGGTGAACATCAACCCTCCAGACACACACACACACACACACACACACACACACACACAC
Organism: Protopterus annectens; assembly: GCF_019279795.1. Classification (NCBI taxonomy): domain Eukaryota; kingdom Metazoa; phylum Chordata; order Ceratodontiformes; family Protopteridae; genus Protopterus; species Protopterus annectens. The sequence continues at coordinate 490,718,519 of NC_056725.1, read as the reverse complement.
ACACACACACACACACACACACACACACACACATGATGTCAGCCATATGGCCCAGCATAGGCCTCTGGAAATCCAATACCACACCTTATGCATGTGATGATACATGTGCCCCAACCCTGTTATCCATACCATCAATGCACAGACATGTTCATATGGGTCTGATGCACAGGGTGACTATGGCACAGTGTAGCAATGTCATGCTGTGTAAGGTGCTGTCTGCTGGCAGTAGTTATAGGTACACATTGAGTTGTATGGACCTTGTTGGCCATGATGCACTATTGTTGTTTGTACTGCTGACTGTAGTGTCACGTACTGTATTCTGGTTGTGTT